>NC_048893.1:174508308-174564754 GCF_011077185.1 Oxyura jamaicensis
GCCATCCATAAGAGACCTGGACAGAAGCCATCCATAAGAGACCTGGATACAAACCTTTGGAAAAGCAGGCTTTTCCTTTACAGGAGCTACCCCACTCCCAGCAGAGCGCCATGTGCCACAAGGCCATTTGTATAAGTAACTATATTTAACATATCATTCGGACACCTCGTTATCAAATCTGTAAACTTTCTTGTTTATATACATGTCACTACTTGGTATTTCCCAACTTAGGAGAAGCCTTTTTCTATTTGTTGAGAACCTCTTCCAGACAATACACCGTAACTTAACTGATGGGAAAAGTCTATTATTGATTCTTAATTAAAATTCCACATACAGCAGAACCAGGGCATCACACAAAAAGCCTGCATCTTACAGCTTTAGTTTCAAGGGTGTAAGATGTACAGTGAAAACTAACTCCTTCTGCAGCTAATACAACCCTGAAGCTTATCAGTAACTTTTTTAAATTGATAACTATTTGTTTTGAAACTAGAGAGCCAAGAAGACAGCTACAGACAATGTCTGAACCTTTTTACCTATCAGTGTGACAACCCAGGAAACACCAAAAGACATGAGAAGTGTGAGCTGAAGCTTCAAAGAGCCAGTGCCAAAAAGAGCAAAGAATGTGTGCGATATTCAGTCACTTTATCGACTTCAGGTGAATTTCATCAGGATGGCTTGGAATCCATTGTTTTTAATGAGAGTACATGGCAAGACTACGAAATAAACTAAAAGAGAACAGAAAGCAAGTAATGTAGCCCCTCTTGAAGCATGACTATTAATAATAATGCATCATGCTGAAGTGTTGTGTTTTTAATTACTATCAACTCAAACCCATAAGCAGAATTGAATGAATTATACAAATATTACTAAATCATTCCTCCCTAGTTGTTAAGTAAACATTTATAGTCACTTGGGACCCTTTAAAGGCAGTGATTTATTTAAAGTGGGCCAAAGACTGAAATTAGCATGAGCATTTTGTGTTATGTTTTTATATTATATTATCATCATGCTTTAAACATACATCAAAGATTTGGAGACAATGCCACGAAGTCTGTTTTAGCTTATATAAACTAATAGCCACATCAATGACAGAAAACATAATACTGTAAACATGGAAAAAGAACTGTAATATGACTCGTGAATAATCCCACTGGCTTCAATGAAAGCTCTTTACATGTATGAGTTAAGCTAAAGCTACATTACTAAAATCTTCATCTTTAACACAAGCTTTTTATATCTTTAAGTGTTAACTGAATGTAGAGTGAATAGTAATGAGAAACTACTCAAAAAAAAGACAAAATTGTGAAAAAAATGAGGAGCCTCAAGGGAAAGACATCCAAATTCCTATTTCTGTGGTTCACTGGTGCAAAAGGTAAGCAAGAGGCTCAAAGAACAAATATAATCAACTCTATGTTAAATTATAGCAATTCACATTTTCTCCCTTTAATGTTAATGTTCCCTTCGTCAAAAGCAAAACCATAAATAAGCAGTTGCAGTACAAAAATCTCAATGAATTAGCTACAAGCAAATTCCAGTAGAAAATTCTTCCCTGGCTACATCACTCTTCCTTTTCCTCCACAGAAAAATGGGTTCCACATAACTAGAAATAATAAGCATTTGTCAGAGTCCTTGAAATTCCTCCTGCCTAGACACAGCACAGAAATAACCATCCTATCATAAACCCTAAATATATGAACAATCCTTTTCCCGAGTTCCTGCAGGATTGCAAGAACAATCAAGTATCAATTAAAAAGTTAGGCAACAGATTTGTTTGTTGATCTCCTTTTCCAACCCAAGCCTTTCATGCATTAAACCTCAGGTGCTGGGATTTTGATTAAGTAGGGTTTTTACATAGCTAATTATTTGAATCAATTATATTAAACTTAAAAGGACAAAAACTGTTCGCACAAACAAAGAATTTAACAGCTTGTTTTGATGCTGGAACATGATGTAAGGCTCTTTTGTGCAGCAACTGAAAAGCTTAAATAATATGGGAGATCAGATGGTCCAAACCAAAATAGAAAACGCTGTACACAATAACCTGAATCAGGTTCAACAGTCCTTAGAACAGTTCATGATTTCCATATAAGTTTCAAACAATCCCCAAAAATATTTGCATTTCAGCCTTACTCCACTGAATAATCCATGTACTAATATAACTGAAATTCTCCTTCTACACTTTTCCATCCAATTACTCCTAAAGCTTCTCCATTTTACCAGTTTAGTCTTTAAATTAAGTCACATACTAGCAAGAGTAACAAGTTTTCCAGCAGAGCTAAGCAATATACAAGTGCTTCTATTTCCCTTTACATTCTTTGAGGATACCAACATCAGAAGTGACTGTTTTCAAAGGTCTTTTACACAGTATAAGAATTATGCTCTGAGCTGCTCTGGCTTCCTTATTTTTTCCTCTTAGCTTTGTCTTCATCCTCATTCTACTGACATAGTCATTTTTTTTCCCCTCAAAAGAGCTTCTAAATCATTTTGGTATACAGTTTTTAAGAAGTACCTAAGCCATATACCGTTTAACCAAACCAAAATATTTGAAGACCCATATTCTAGAAACTGTGATCCTTCATCATTTTCTTCCCTTAGTTTCAAGCCTACAACAGCACAATCGTTTCCCAAATGCAAACAGTTGTGACAATTCTTCTCAAAGGCAGAACAGAGCCAACACTTTTCAACAACTTACAGTTGAGAAGTGTATCAGCAGCACTTTGCCTTAAGTCCTCACCCAGCAGGAATAATACTCCACCTGTCTCCAGTACTGCGTTCTTCTAGCAGTGCTATCTGAGGAAATTGTAACTGACTGTGCAAAAGGACTTTCTGCAAAAGCCACCTATTAAAGTTATTGGCACTCGGTTATTAGCTTAATGAGGTGTATAAACTTACCCAGCCCAGCAGACAGCGTCCTACTGAATCACTTGGCTACAGGTGGCAGCAACAGATTCTGTACTGTAAGAAGTACTTCAAATAGTTTAGCCCATTATTACTCTTGGACATCTTCAGACTTCCCCCAGGATGTTTTACAGAGATAAGCAAACTTATACTAGACGAATGGGGTCACATACAGTTTCTCAAGAGTAAAGCAAGTTCATAACTTCTTGCATCCTTCTCCCCAGTCCTTTGCACCTAGTTTATCTTACAGGAATGTATCACGTTCACATGTCACTCTTCCTGTAGATGCAAGCAAGTCATAAGCACTAACATAAGAATTATGGTTATTTATTTCTGAATATTTAAATTCATAGAATGGAATCGTAGAATCATTTAGGTTGGAAAAGGCCTCCAAGATCATCACATCCAACCATTCACCTAGCACCGCCAAGTCTACCACTAAACCATGTCCCTAAGCACCACGCCTCCATGTCTTCTGAATACCTCCAGGGATGGCGACTCAGCCACTTCCCTGGGCAGCCTGTGCCTCACATCCCCTTCAGTGAAGACGTTTTTCCTAATTTCCAACCTAAACCTCCCCTGGAGCAAATTGAGGCCATTTCCTCTTGTCCCATCGTTTGTTGCTTGGGAGAAAAGACCAAGGCCTACCTCACTGCATCCTCCTTTGAGGTAGTGTTGAAGAGCAACATCATCTCCCCAAGCCTCCTTTTCTCCAGGCTAAACAAGCCCAGCTCCCTCAGCTGCTCCTCGTACAACTTGTTCTCTAGACCCTTCACCAGCTTCACTTCCATTTTCCTGAGAAGATATTCAGAACTGTACAATTACTGTCATCACTTTATCATTCCCATAACAGCATTTTACATCACCTACATAATGTAAGTTTCAAGACTTCAAGACTAAATTTCAAGACTATTTTCTTCTTCCAGCAGGAGGAAGAAATAAATTTCCTGAACAGTTTGGTGTCAATACTGTGTGCGGTATAAAAACTCGGTTAACAGTTTTAGTTAGTTTTATATACTAATTTTCTAATCACATATTCAAGAATTTATGAATGCTTTTTTGAGTTAAGAATGCTTTTTAATTTTAAGCCATACATATTATTTCCCTTCACTACTACCCAATGTTGCAGCTAGCAGAGAACATTTGAAATGTTTTGGTTTTGATACTTAGAAAACGTTACAATAACTTACTGGCTTTAGTAACTGGGATTAAAAGTATTTTTAAAAAAAAAGTTTTAACTTTTTTATACGTCAAACAAGATCATTAGGCTTCCAGTATTTCTAAATTTATTACTCATTTTACTGCTAACTTGTGAAGTAATTGCATTGTTTTGGTATAACCCACATCCCACTGCATTACAATTGAATCAAACACCTTCTCCAAACACCAAATACAACTCCTGAGAAGTCTGCAAACTCCTCCAGTTTCTGAAGTAGGATTCCTGGGAGGGGTATAATCCAATACAACACTAATATGCAGCAGAGGGCCACAATACAGAGAGGCACTGGCAGACATGGTAGCTGGGGCTCATCTTAACCCAGGTTCTGACTCAAGACCACACCACAATAGTACTCCCTTAGGGAGCACATTCAGGTCTCGTTCAAGCACAAACGCATTAAGCGGAACATTATTTGCCCAGAACGACTGCTGAATGGATTAAAATAAATACAACACAATGGAAAGAAAGCTATTTTCAATATAGCTAGGTGTTCTAAATAAAGTCATAAAAAGCTTAAGTAGATTACTTGTCTCCTCTAGGGTTTAGTGACCTCTGACATCTTGCTGGTCTGCAGAGCATCTGATAACATCAGCAATTCTAGAAATTTGCAAGTCCTGAAAAACGTGTTTCAGAAGTTAGTAGTAAAGTCCAATTCCTCCTCGGTGTTACTTGCTAGAATAAAGCATAACAAGGAGATATATTTCTGCATGGAACAGCGTAACTGCATTTGAGAGAAGCAGCACGGTGATGAGGAAGTGCTTTGACAAAGTTGTATCAGATCTCTCAGATTCTCAAAATGACCATTAGTGCTCTAGTTGCAACAGCAACCATGCAGTCATGGATCAGGTGGAGCTGTTCAGTCCTTTTTCACTGTGAAGAAAATTCTCAGCAACTTTGGTACCAGCACTCACCTGACAGAATTGGGAGGGGAAGCACAAGAAGCATTTCACATCTTTTATTCAGAGACCTTCGCAGGCAGCAGTAGAATTAAGAACCTGGTAATTTTTAATGCTTGCTACTTGGTTATTTATTCATTAGCAACTGCTAATGGGAGTTGTTTGCAGAAGCTTTGAGCGCGGATATCATAAGAGAAGGCATCTTTCCTCCCGTGGGGGAACGTAGAACTACCAAGGATGACCTGGGTAGAAGCAAGAAAGCAGGCTGCTAAAGGATTCCCCTCCTCCTGCTATGCAGCAGGGGACAAATGGCATGGCTCAGTTCTGTCACGTAACCACTAAACATACTTAAAGGTGAATTTGCCTAGAACGGCCCACAGTGTATGCTGATAAGGCAACCAAGCATTTGCAAAATGTGCAAGTAGGGAAAACAGAAACATGCAACTGCTGAAGCTTATTTCTTTTGACCCTATGGGTGCAGCAACGACTTCACCCTGCACAGCTCCAGTGCAGTTAGCTACCCTACATGCACTCCTCTAACAATTATTTTTGTGTTGCCAGTAAGAGCCGTTTCTATGAAGAGACTCTTCACAGGGTTTGAAACTTTGTAGTAGTTTTAAGTAGGCACAAAATTTCAAATTTTTAGTGAAACTAAGCATCAGAAGCTGCCTTACGAAACCAAGTTTAACACGTAAAGCATTTTTCTTCTTCTTTTACAGGGCTCTTGGACGTTTGCCAATGGGGCTCTAATGTCAGTGCTGTAGGATCCAAAGGGCTATTTTAAGCCATTGCTGTGCTGACCATTACATTTTTCAAGCACAAGAACAGCTTCCTGAAAAATAACGATAGTGAATGAATGTTTTTGTTGTTAATGACACTGTAAATATCTTGCTTCGTGCTTACGAGACATTTTAATTTGAGCTACGTTTTGAAAGATCATGGTGGTAATTACACCTTTCCCTACCTCTCAACTTTTGTTATTCCATGAAGTAACACACCCTTGCTTTCCAGCTTTTAGCAGCCCATGCAATCAATTGTGATCACTCACACTTCTGTAAACAGTCTGGGGTATGGCTGCTTTCTCTACCTCTTTTTCCATTTGACTCCATCAGTTTCCTCTCCTGCCTCATACTTCAAAACTATTTTCAACAGAAGTTTAAAAAAAAAAAAAAAAGGTATGAAGAAGCATCCTGTCTTCAATAAATGCCAGCACCAGATACTTCAGAAGCTGCTGCAGAAGGAACTTTGGGTAACCCGTTACAGAAAAAATACATTTACTTGTACTAGATCTTGATCTAAATTAGTTTTCATTTATAACCTAAAATACCAAGTAGGTGTATATGTAATAGCTTTAGGTTCCTCCTGAGTCATTGTCTCAACCAGCAGTGAGATGGAAGTTTACCATTCAGCTTTAGAGATTTGTGTTTCTTGTTTTAGGTATTACTTTGACATTTTATTTTGAATTCTTTCTAATCCCAGTAGATCATACTTAGTCATTAAAAAAAAAATACATCACTGACTGAATTCTACAACGTGCTAGTAAAGGCTACAGCAACACAACAGGCCTTCACTCAGTTGTTTTTTTTGTTTTCAAAGGTTCAAGTTAGGAGCAAGCAAGCCTACTCTAAGAGGAGAGGACAAGGGACTTCTGGTTAAATAAGAGTGACTCTCTAGGAAAGAAAAGGGAAAATATAGAAGCAGGTCTTCCCACAGTCTGACAAGATGAACTACCAGCACACAAACATAATTTGGTTAATCACAAACACTATCCTTTATCTTACCCCTTCCACTACTTCTAGCCACCAGAGAGACTATTTCCTGAACCCAAGTCATTATTATTCCAGCATTCACAAGCAAAAACAGGAGATGCTGAACAAAACTCAAAATAGAAAAAGCACAATACACAGTGTTGGAAAATAAGAACTGCAAGACGCTATTCCAAGCTTAAAAACAGGATGAGGAAGGCTTTATTTTTCTTAATGAGTTCCCTCAAGCAGCATAACCTAGCTCTGCAAGCATTACACTTTGCCATCATTATCAGGAAAGAAGCAGAATCAAGTTTCCAAGCCAGTATTTAGGTAAGTATTCACAGCAATACAAAGAAGCTTCAATACAACAGGTCACATCAATCATTACCTACAATTCTTGAAGGCAATGGCTGCAGCAATTAAAGCAGCCACTTCCAAGAACACTGCATCCCCAAAACACTAGGCCGTACTTAACCAGGCTGTACAAAACCTACTGTAGGCGGCCAAAAGCTTGTCAACTTCCTCCACTTCTTCCTATGGCAGAGCGCCTCTGTGTCCGTAAAGCACCAAGAGGAACTCATCCTTCCAAAGAAATGATACTGAATGTAAGAAAAGCATGGCTGGTTCTAGATGCCTTCCTTGTAGAAAGCTGAAGGTTCAGAAATCTCTATTGCACAAACCTCTCCAGAACATGAGCTGAGGGTTTCCAAGCTCTCCACCTGACACACCACATGCAGCTTCCCTCCTCAATTAATGTTATCGATTACTCAGTTGGATGAAATAACAAGTCTGCCTTCAAGACAACCAAGCTACCATGTCAACAGAAGTCATCCTGGCATTACACCTTAGTTTAGGACAATTTCTGTATTTAGTTTCAGTTTTCAGAAAAGCCGAGATGCAAGAGACTGCCTTAATTTTCATGTTCCATGGTCCATGTCTGTGCAATCTTAATTCAGCCCACTAACATACTTGCAGACAAGAACTGCCTATCTTTTGAGATGCTGCACTTCAAACCATTACTTACCCATTAGAGATTTAAAACCACCTTTGTCAGTACCCAAGGACATTCTCACAGGAATTGGTCACATTCACTGACAGACACTATAATTAAATAGTATTTAGCCATGGCTAGATTTTCTTTCATTAGGAAAAAAGGCTACTTACTTGTACCAGCAATTATGTTTGGTACATTTCTTTTGTGGTCACTTTAAGAAGACTAGACTATCTATGGTAATTACTTCTTATTTCTGAAGCGAAACATTTCCAGCAATTTCTTTTTTTTTATCGTCCCTCTTCATTAGAGGCAGACAACATATGCCAGTGGCTGAACACAAACAACTGATAAGCACAAGCTGAAATATCCAGTGTTTGCCAGTCACACCAGAAGTATTTGCACAGGGACAAATAATTTCATTAACTTCTTAATACACTTTATCCTAAGATACTAAATTTATATTTGGCATAAAAAGTGCTACAGAAAAAAATACTTTTATAAGTATTTTTCAGCAAATTTCTAATTGCAAATGCAGATGTTTTGGAGAAAAAATAATCAGAAGTTATTTTTACTGTTTCTTTGCCCATCTTGACATTCCTATAGAGGTTCACGCAATATGATTTTCCATTACACTTACATTTCTAAGAAGGGTGTTCAGGAAAGCAAAAGTTCTTAGTAAAATGGGCACAATTTAAGAAGTTCTAGCAACTAAAGACCTACATACACGTTACCGCAATTCACTACAGAAGATGAAAACTTGCATTTGAACATTTCTGAACACAGACCTCGGAGTCAAGCTGTCCATGCCAAATTGTGCAAAGATACATGCCAGTATTATCAGACAAACGCAACCTGTGTGACTGTTGCATTTTGAGAAGTCAATTTTAAAGAGTAGCTATAATTTCAGTGAATTACAGGTATTTTTAAAAGCCGAAATGGAGTAAGAAAGACAAGATGTTTGGGATTTTGAATAACTGTCTGTGTCTTACACTGATCTTCAGTTTCTATTTGAATATAATATACACAGGCCATTTAACAGATATCCCAATATCCATTGTATTTACTGCTGTACATTTTAAGAATGAAGGTATATAAATACAGATAGATAATACACTATATATAGATATATAGTAGTAGTACTACTATATTAAATATATATATCTATACACACACACTACAGTAGATACTCATATTTTTATGTTCCTGAAATACCAAGGGTAGTTTAGACTACCTTGTTTGGAGACTGGACTAAGAAGGATCTCCTTCTAAAAATAATTTAAAAGAAATAATAATAAAAAGCTTACTTATACATTTCTTCAATTAAAAGATACTAAGAGGGAAGGTGGCATGGCTTTCTTAAACATTTAGTTAGTAAGTCTCAACACAGCCTTCTATGTGAAAATACATATGAACACTTACAGCGGAATTTCAATGTCCCTTAAAAAAAAAAAAAATCTTTTGAGAGCTGTTTGTGACACCTTCAGAGAAAACACTTTCATCCAATAGCTTCACAGGCACTAAAATTCCATGTTTTAAGTATTTTGACAGCAAATATGCACATTAAAGATTCTCAGAGAGCAGATTCTCACACTCAGACAAATGCAAAAGAGATAACTACTGCTAGCCACAACTGTCTGCTGTAACAATGTTAATATTTATTTTTCTGCTTCCACTGATCTGGTATTCTTCAGAAGCTGAAAATATCCTCATGCAAGTCATCAACTGCCATTTACATGTTAATTTCCAGTGAAATAAAAAGACTGCTCAGTTACACTGCTGTGCCCCAGCACAAGCAAGCAGCACTAAGAATACACACATCGCAAGAGCCAAGCCAATGAAACCTCAGAGAAGAGGCTAACCTATGCCTTCATGACAAAATAGTGACTCAGGTTTCGGTGCAGCAGCGTTGTAGAGCCTCCTTCGTTACTAACAGGATGCACCTCTACAGGAATACACAGATTATCATCCTGCCTTCCTGCTCTGTTTTCATAAACCATTGAAAACTTGTTAAATTTTGTCTGCTTTCAAGGATTGCTATCTTAAAATCACTTCAAAAAATGGCACAGAAATCAGACAGCAAGTCTTTTAGGATCATCATATCCCTGCTCTTGGCTATGAAGCAGGGAAGCAGAACCCCAACTCCTGACTAGGCCTTTTGGCTACTATCTCTCCCTCCGCTAGGAAGCTGCATTGCCAACAACTGCGTATACTTGGCTCAAACACATACAGGGCCTGACACCATTTCACGCCGACTGAAATCCCTTTCCCCTCTAAGAAGAGAAAGAAGGAAACCAAAAAACCACCATCATAAACATTTCACACCTCCTTTACTCCCTCCTCTCTCTCCAATCAAATCCACGCTCGGGAACTCCTCTTTTACAAGCCGTTACGGAGGTGGAAAAAGCCCTAAAAACTTGGAAAGAAAGAAAAGAGCATGGAAGCACATGCACATCCTGCCCCATTCCCTGGGCACTTATGAGTAACTTGCCATTTCACCTAATTTAGGATATTAGGCCTACTAAAGGAACACTTGGCAGCACAATGCGCTGATCCATTCTTAACATAATAACCTCATTCAATAGATTAAAGAGGTGCATTTATACCTTAAATTCATTTGAGTGGTACAGTAAATTATTTAACAAGCACTTAAAATATTAACTCATGCTCCATTTTATTTTATTTTCACTTGGTCTTATTTTTGTATGAATGCAAGAAGTGAAACACAAACAGCAGCAATTGCTCACCAGAAGTTTTTGTGGGTTTTTTCCTTTAAAAAAGAGTGGAGATAGATATTTTTTCATATACATATGTATACAGATAAGCAGCATTCAGAATCGTAAGTCAAAAAAATGAATCAAAAAGTTCAGCAAGCATTTCAAGATAAGGTCAGGTCAAGATTTTCACTAAACAGCTTCCAATAAGCCATAATGCTGCACAGAAACTAATTACTACTCCAGAATCCTTCCTTGCCAGATTTCAGAGATGCTCAGAGTTCGTGAGGATCCAGCACTGCAAGTGACATCAAGGGACAACAACAATTAATACCTCCTTAAATTAATGGTACTACCAATTGCCTTCCTCAGAGAAATGAGTCTTTTCACACGATACACCAGCACGTTATCAGACTGTTGTGTATACACACATCCAGTAAAGCTACCAAGCTGAAAATAATCTCTCAGGAAATCGACAGAAGCTTGTTTTTTGACTAAAGTTATCCCAATTCAGTTGCAATATATGCCAAACAAGTCACGTATAATTTAAACCCTGCTTGAGAAGTTTTTATCTTCTTTGAAAAGAGAGATTTCTAAACTACGGTCACAAGAGCAGACCAAACAACCACACATGAGTTATTGGGCTTCATCACAATCTTTATTAGCTGTAAGAGCACTAAATATTTAGAAACACAAGCTTAGCATGGTTAAGTTTTGAACTGATTTCTTGCATGTAAGTTATGGCCGCCAGCAATCATCTCTCTTTCATCCATACACAACTGTGACAGAGTTGGGTGAAGGGAAGGTCAGGGGAAGCTTAAAAGCGTAAAAGTTCTCTCTCATCTTGACAGGGATTTCATCCCTCTCCAGTGCATAGGGAGTTCAAAGTCACTGGAAGAACATTAAAAGGTATTTCTATACCATGCATTTGTTTACAGCGATGTAATGGAAAAAGCCATTCCTAAACCAAGCACAAAACTCATCACAGGTACCAAGCACCAAGTTCCACAACGTAACACCGCGTGGAATGACGAGGGTGCTGACTAGGTACATCAGCCCTGAAGATTAATGCTTGGGACCAATAACGAGCACTGCCACTGACCGAAGATCAGATTTTAAAAAAAAATAAAAAAATCAATGCTTGCAAAAAAAAAAAAAGGCGTAAACTACATGTAATTTGCTTCAATCCTGTAAGATCAGAAGGTGCAGGTGTAAAGCTCGGGATACAGACATAAGCGTATAGCGATAGCACCTTACCCACATAACTCATCTTTCCCAGCTGCGTTACTATGTACATTTTCACTGAGGAGCTATTATTTAAGGCATAAAGACCCTAAAACTGTTGTTGAATGCCTATCCGCATTTTCAGCTGCTTTAGGTACTGTCCCTAACACTTAGCACAGCACTTTCACACTGTTGCTTAAGCAACTGATGCAGAAGTTCAAATCTGCATTACACATGAAGAAATCAGAGTCCTGAGAAGTTGCTGCTGGACATCCATGCTAATTTAAACACCAACAACAGAAAGAAGGCTGGACAACTCGCACACAAGCTCAAACAATTTGCCCAGCCAAGTGGTTTAGCACATCTAAACAGCACGTTTGAAAACTCCCTACAAACAACTTCCAGTTGGTACCAGATTTCTAGTTCCTTACTAGAAATAGCAACTTCATCTTTTTTTAAAGATTCATTCCTATCTTTCAGTTAAGCCTAAACCTACAGGAGATCTTCCTGCATCTATCTTTGCAGATTGTAAGTGTAATCCTCCAATATACTCAAAATAACAGCTTACTCAATAGCATATGAACAGATCACCAAGATTTCCCTTGTTTTATTAAAATATGGAGCTCAGTTTTCTGAGAATTTCTTTGAGAAAAAACAAACATCAACAGTACCCACGTCTGTTGTGCTTCGTGGATTACAGTCACCTTCTCAGAAAGTGTTAAATTCCTAATCCCCAGTGATAATAAAAACCTCAAACTGCTCTACTTCCTACTCTATTCTTCTACTGCACTTTCAGAATTCTGCACCACTGCAGTCGGTACAATACCTATAACCCCCAGCAAGGAAGGTTAAAATAAAGAGCAATTTGTTTAGGTAACTGTTCTACACTGGACAAAGGAAAATTACTTTCACTCTGAACTACTGCTGGCCCTGCACTGCAAGGAAAAAAAATACAAGCTGGGATGAGAACTTCAGGCTTGAATGCTTACAATACACTTAACTATACGTCCTGGCTGTCAAAGGTACTCAATATATGAAGTCTCATCAATACCATGCACCTCACAGCAGTATAATAAATACTTATTTAAAAAAGAAAAAACATTTTAAAATCCCATAAAAGCACACACCAGGCTAAGTGAATTACTAACTGACCAATAAAAGGTTAAATTACCGATAGCATTAAAGCAGCTCAGATGAAGTCAAAACCACTAAGTTAAAGACTGTGGAGCAGGAAAAAAAATCATGAGTCATATCTGAAATACAAAAATTGGAAGTGTTTGCTCAGAGAAAAACGGTAAGTAAGCCTAAGGAGTCACAGTACACTACCTAATCAAGTGTTTGTGATTTAGGATGCAAGTATAAATATTTTCATAAAATTGAAGGGGTTCAGCTATTAAAGCACAATGCTGTATTTCAGCTGTGATGAGTCATTCTTCATATCTGCACAGCACCAAAGTGAGAAACCCTCATTTAGTAGGTACCAACAAGTCATTTAGTCCACAAGGTAGCTAACAGTGATAAAATATCCTGAATATCACGGCAAGAATCTCACATTTGCATGTATAGGATCATTCGGATTGACAGGCAATCTCTGCCCGTCAAACACTAGGAACTACTTGATCTCTCTCCGTGAAGTCTGGCTTCAATAGAAGATGGAGACTTTTGCAAAGGGCTGCACCACAAAGCAAATCCTGCTTCAAACACTGCTAATTCACACCAGGTGTTTGGAAGCTTGCACAAAATGGGCTGATAAGGGTTTCTATCCCACAACTGACTACAGCATAAATAGCATCTTTGTTAGTTAATTCCCCAGTACAGACCAAGAGTTAAATTTCTGTAAGACAGCAAAACACTAAGGACAACAAGATGCCCTGGTTTGATGCCATATATTAATTACACTGTGTTTCCATCATTCAATTCGTAACTGTAGATGTTTTAGAATAGGCTTAAATAAACTGAGGGATATCTCCAGTCACTCAAGAGGTCCTTCCATCTTACCTTTAGGTTACGGTTTCTTGTACAATCACATCGAGAATAAACTAGTTCTTTATTTACAGTGATTGCCACTGTAATGAAATAATTTACTTAATAATCTTGCCCCATAATCTGTGCTCTGTAAGCTGTTAAAGCATACTTTTTCTTAATATCATTGCCTTTGGTGGCCCAAGTGCAGTATATGACAGGTATACGCCCATTTTTTAAGCAGCTATCAATATTTGTTCAAGTAAATACATATTACACAAACAGCACATTTCATTCTCATAAATTAATCAAGAACAGAAGAAAACAAGGGCCTAAAATCAATAAGAACAAAGGCACAGCATTCTTTTTGATTCTTATGGTTTACCTACACTGAACTGCAGAGCCAGATCACAAACTATTCCAAGTCAAACCAAGAACACACCTGCTATTATTATACTGGTATTTGGGTGTCCATAATTTCTTCTTCTAGAACAGTATACAAGCAGCACTATTTACAGCTGATCTACTTCCTAAGCCTTTTCAGATCTAATACCATATATTCATTATTATCCTCTGCCAAGTGAAGAGCATTATTATAGCTCTCTTCATAGCATAGGTGTGCTACTCGTGTCTTTCTGCTTCCATTCAAGCAAGGTACGTTTTAATGGCTCCCTCCCACCCACGGAACTTTGCTTACCAGGGAAAATTACAGGCACTGCTGTGTTGTGGCATTACCTAGGCCATGGTGACTTGTGGAGGCTGAACCACCTCACTACCAACACAGACTGACTGGCAGATTCCAATTTCCAGGTTAGCCTGTAGCTTAAGGAATGCAAATCCTGAGAAAGTAAAGAGTGCTTTTCAGCATTGAACACTTAACCTTTTGTTTGTTCGTTTTCACACACGCAGATATTTAGCCTGCTTATCCACTGACGATTCCAAAGAGCAGCCAGAACCATAACACTAATGAACATTTTCTGGAAATCCCATTAAAACCGGTCTGCTCTTCCTGTCTTTAAAGAACACAATACCAAGCCTGCAGAAAACGCATCCACAAAAGACACAGGGAAGACGTCCATCCAAACAGATACCACCACTTTTTGCCTGCATCCAGTTCACTCTTCCACCCTTCCTGCAATTACACAGTGCTGGCAAAGCAGCTGCTGTCATTACACAGGGCGAAATGTGCTAACTATCCCAAGCTGTGGTTTGGGATAACCACAGCCCCAGTGTCACAAAACTCAGCTGATGAGTTACAGTGAACCAAGGCTGCTGCAGACACGGGAGAGCAGCACCCTTGTGCCCACAGCTGGCCAGCAGACACACAAGGTGCAGACCCTGAATGCCGCCTCCTTCTTTGTTCAGAGCAGAAAACTAACCAAGTCAATTCTGCCAGTGGTAGGGCATTTTATTTCCTCAGATGAAAAAAGAAGCTGAACTTGTCAGCACCAAACAGCAGTAACTGCATTTTCTTCGCCAAAGCACTCTTCACTCGTGCAATCTGTCATTAACAAGGAGGGTAACTATTTTTTCTCCAAGTTCCATAAATAGCCAAATTGAAAATATGAACAGACTTTTTAAAAAGTCAATATTCAGGAATTCAAGTTGTCATTTTCAAATGACAACTCTAAAGCAAGCTTAACCTCTGAATAATGGAAGACGGTGACATTGCCACTAGGCTGCGCCTAAAAGAATAATGACCATAAATCCACGCTGAGCCACCATAAATGCTTTGTTGTGAAGCATCTTCTAAAGGTTATCTTCCTCCTTTTGCTCAAATTTACAGAAGCAAACTTCACAGCAAATGAAGTCCATAAAAACTCTAAACAGCATGCAAAAAACAGTTATTGCATTAAAAATAAAATTTAATTGAAACTTCCACTTGTTCAACATGTTCATTCAGTATGCCTACTAACAGCTTCAACCAGAACTCTATTACATCTATAAGAATCTGACCAACCTTCCTACTTGTGTTTATAAAACCTCATCCAGTTTCCAGAGTGTACTCTCACTTCACAAACCACTACTAGTTACTACTACTAGATATTCTTAAAATTCTGTTCACAGGTCTTTCAATTCTCATGTTCAGCTTTAAAATTCCAGTTGCTCCAGCAGGCCAGAACAGGTACGGTAGACAGAAAACATTTACCTCCAAAATTTATTTTGCTGTCTGCTCTGCTGTAAAGATGTCCTTTGCTAAAAAAAAATCTCTTAGAGAAGTACAGCAGAGATTATCAGATAATAAAGAATATTTCAAATACCTATGCCAATTTTATGTGTTTATCATCTCTTCCTCCTTCTTTTGCTTCAACTGCTAGATGAAATGCACAAACAGGTGAAAACAATGTGCATCAGATGAAAGAATGAAAGCAACTCCACAGGAAATGTCAACGACTAGGAGACAGTTACTAGTTCTCTCATCTTTCATTCATAAAATCTGCTTTTGAGTAATTGTACTCAAATTCAGTTTTTAAAATTAATTTACAATAGCCCCTAGAAATGGTATAAATGCATTCATTTTTAGTTTTTGTTTAAATTACCTCTGAATTGGAAGATTTATATCCATCTATACAAACTCTTACTGCAAATGCCTGTAACATAATAAAGCATTGTCTATAAAGATGTAAAATTGATATATTTTGCAACACTAAGTATAAATACTTAAAAGAACTTGCTGCAATATAAGTATGTTTTCATACTTAAAGGTTTCAGAAGCATCAAAAAAAAAAAAAATCCTCTTCTACAGTTCTAGAGATGAAATACTGAGCTGAAAAGACCATGTCTGAAATGGAAAGAATTCAGTAATAGAACTGAATAAATTGAGGTAGCCACTGCAAATTTAAGGAAATAACTATGTGAGAATCATATATTAAAATGAGTTCATACCATGGTTCAAACTAATAAAAGAAGATATAACATCCAAAAAACTGGCTGGTATTTTTTGTAGATGGAAATATCGGAAGAGAAGTCTACCAATATGTAAACACTACAGCATACCTGACAGGCTGAAGAAATATTAGTCGGAAGAATTTATTACTATAAATACAGAACCTGTCTGAATTATTTGTATCCTCTTCGTTAAAGTTTGTAAATTAATTTTCCGTAGGACATTCTGCCAAGGAGATCATTTTTAATATCTCCTCGAGTCATAACAATGATTAAAAAAAACTGATCCATACTGGGGAAATAAAGGTTGCTGTTTTCAAAGCAGATACGCCCCACGCTGCCTATATTTAAAAGGCCATGCCCTGATAACAGGCATCAAAAGAACTGCAAACAGTATCCCGAAAATGAGAGCTAAAGACTTAAAGATACCAGTATGTCTTTAAGCGCAATTATATGCAGCTTTAACGAAAGCTGGGAGTTAATCTAAACACGGTATTACATAGGTCAGATGTTTCTTCAAAGGCACACTAAATGGAATTTTACAGCTTCTTCACTGGCCCAATTATGTCAGTGCTTGCTTGCTTTCCTCCCCTACCTTTTCCCTTGCCAGGTTTAGAACCACTTGGGATGTATTGATATGATTTTAAATGAGATGTATGGGTGCACGAGGGAGAGGGAGCAGTCAGGATTTTACACGCACGCACTTACATGTATTTATTTATAGTATATCTCCTCCTTTAATGTTTATGTACTCCTACAACACACTACCCCTTTACCTCCTGTAAAATAGGGAATAATCTGACAAACAGGCAAAAAAAAACTCTCAAGAGAACTCTAGTTAGAGACATTCCATGGCCAGAGAAGTAAATGAGGAGCCAGAGAGAGTAGCAGCACATCCTGCGCTACCTGCAGGGAGTGACAAGATCTGAGCTCCAGACCAAAAGAAATTCCACGGTCAAGACAATCCATCGCCTTGCCCTGAGACTCCCTGCGAGAAGAAACAGAAGCAATCTCACCAAGTTTTCAGTTTTACAGGCAGAAGCTCCACCATAAATTATCCAAGCAAACTGATCACCGCTGCCATGCGAAACACGCAATTATTTTTGGTCTCCATTTAACAGAGTCATATCCTGCTCCGTGTAAAGCATCTAAATGATTTTCCAACTGCAGCTAAACAAAAGTATAGTCTACCTGGAGATGACAGATAGAACAAAGACACAACGTGCATGGGAGAAGAAAGGATATGCTCTTTAGCTGGCCAAATAACAGAGGAAGAAGGCATTTCTGGCTATTGTTACCCTGAGGGATTTAAACATGCTGGGAAAAGCTACCAATCATGACAAACAGCTAACATATGCTCTTAAAATCAGGGTACAATCACGTGCTAGATGTGATTTTCCAAAACACTGAGTATCAATGAGCTTAAAATTCTCTTACTTAGCTAGGATCTCCTGAAAGCTTAGGGTTTTTTTTTCCCCCCACTAGTTGGTTTAAAAAAACAGGATCAATGTCTGAGTTCAGAAAGATGGAAGGAAGGAAAAACAAATAAAAAGTTTGAGGAAATTGACTGCTAGTAGCACAATGGTGACACTGTGAGCTTTAACACCTCCATCTGTCTTCTATCACCTTCACGTATTTATTGACTAAAAAACATGATCAAAATGAAACAGTGTTGGAACTTGTCTTCCAGCACTCCTCGAAGACAAGCTGCTACTCATTATAGCTCTCTGGCATCTGAGAAAGATGTGATGAAAGCCACTAAGACAGTCAACACCTCATGATCAACATAATCAGAGACTGCTGATAGAGTTAGTATTTTCAATATTAAGCAGCCAGCCTCTCCCAGCAACCTTCTTTCTTTTTTTTTTTTTAAATAGAGTTTGGCCACTGATATTTCTCTTACTTCCTGCCTCCCATCCCCACCTTGAATATATTTGGTGTTTTGTCTTCCTCCCCAAGTCCCTGCTTTTCTTTTCCAGGGTTCTTTTCTGTCCTCTCCCCGTTTTCAAGGTAGGTTATTTATTTTAATGTTATCTACTTCTCCCATTAGCGTAGTTTCTTCTTAGACAAGAAGTTCCTTGGGAAACCACCACAGTCTTCCTGGCCATTTCTAGATGCGTATCACCAGAGGTCCTCAATAGCTAGGAATTTCCAGACATAATGAACATTAAACAATTGCACTGTAAAACTGCTGTGAAGATCACTTTACCCTGAGCACGCAAAGGCCTTCTGCAACTGACACAGCTTCTTTGCACACACCATCAATGAAATGAGAATGTTCACAAGCACACACCATTAAGACCAAGCAGTCTTCATGTCTTTGAAAAAGTGGAGGTGGGAGAACATGTAGCTTATTACTCCGACTGCACAAAATAGGTGCACCAGATTCAAAGGCTCACTGCCCCTCCACAGGCCTGAGCGGCTCTCACAAAGGATTAATGCTTTGAAGCAAAACCACCAAGACCAGAAGTGCCCCGAGTTCAATTTGAAGAGCCACAACAGTGTTGCTGAATCTCCCTTTTCCCACCATACTCATTTGCCTAAAGCATCTCTTGGCTGTCAAAGAGAAGGCTTCTATATATACACCACAGGCTCACAACTGGTTCAACCTGAGTGAAGTCAATACTTGAAAAGAGAAGCTGAGGCAGGATGAAGTCTAGGCTTGTGGAGAAAAAGTCATCCGCCGAGGAATAAATATTAATTATTTCAGTATAATAAATAATCTAAACTACCATCACCGCTAGCGTACCCACATTCCACAGTATTCTTTTGTCTTCCTCTATACAATGGGAATATACACACTGTCACAGATTGTTAAACACAATTTACCCACGCAGTAGTTTCGGAGCATAATCAATACAACCCACCCCCTCAAGAGAAAAACAAGCGTTTTAATGTAATACCTACACGCGCTGGGACCTGAGAAACGGTATTTCTAATTAGACAAAAACACCGCACCGCTTCATCTCACAGAACAGCTGGGAAAAGAGCTGCAAGTCAGTGCGTATCGAACTATCGGATGCATCTTTCAAATAAAGTTCCAGGCAGCCTTACCTCTCATCCTCACCATCTACAAGGGGCGTTGTCAGCGGCAGCACCTTCAGCGGGAAGAGGGAAGCAGAGGATGGCGCGTTGCTGCTAGTGCCCTCGGAGACGGCTGGCGCTCCGACGCCGCTCTCGCCACCGGCAGCTTGAGGTAAACCAACGAGGGAAGGTTCTGTAGGGCGTCTGCCATCTTCGATTTGGCTTACGACCGACTGAGCTAGCGATTGTGCGGGGAACTGGGCAGAGCTTAGCGGTATTTGCTGCGGCACACTCTGTGCCACTGGCATACCTATACTCGTTGATATCAACGGAGGCTGACTAACGCTCGGAGCCAAGTTCCCGTTCTGCACAGCCGAAGCCTGCGCTATGTTCTGTGGCTGTCCCAAACCTATAGAGGCAGAAGGTATGCCAGGAGGCACAGCTGAACCAGCTTGACTCGGTGCAGGAACAGTACTAGCGGAAGGTATAGGGCTAACTGCAGGCAGCTGCTGCCCGGTCATTCCTTGGACCACCGACTCCACCGCTTGCGCCTGCGGCTGCACAGGTAACAAAGTGTTTTGTTGAGCAATGACCATTTGCTGGGGAAGGCCTGAAGCGCCGGCCTGTAACCCCTGCTGCATTATTCCTGTCTGCACAGGCTGCACCACTTGCGAAGATGGAGGAGCAGCTGTCGACGGCATGACCGGAGGTGGAATTTGGTTTGCAGCAGGCGGTGGTTGCACCACAGCGGCTACGCTTCCTTGCTGCCCGACGCTCAGCATTTGGCCGCCGGTACCCACGCCTGGTAGGGCTGCTGGAGCGTGCGCGACAGGCTGAGCTGGGGCAGCAGCAGGGTGTGCTTGTACCGCAGGCTGCATGCTCTGAGCCTGGGCGACGGGAACCGGCGGCCCCGCTCCTACTGCGGCAGAACTGGGCTGCATAGCAGGCGCCGGGGGCTGGAGGATCTGCTGATGCTGGATGTACTCCGGCATGGCCCCCGTAACAGAGTTTTGGTTCACCGGCTTAACGTGACCTGCGGCCATCTGCGTAGGAACCGTTTGTTGCTGCTGCTGCTGTTGTCCTCCGTACTGCAACTGCTGCTGCTGCACAACCGGCAACGTCTGCATGGGCTGCGCCGGCTGAGGGTACGGCAGCTGCTGCTGAGCCATGCTCTGAATGGCAGGCTGCTGGTGGCCCAGAGACGGGGTTACACCTAGGATATTAACCGGGGCTGGCTGAACCCCAGGAACAGTGGTTAGACTGGCCTGTGCAGGAGGCTGGACCCCTGGCTTCTGCTGCGGATAGTTTACCTCTTGAGAATGCAGCTGGACTTGTGCAAGCTGTGATTGAGAAACACTCTGTGGTATACTAGATGCTGGAATTGCCGGAGGAGCAGCGCTGCTAAAATCCATCTGCTGTGGACCCACACCTTGAAACGCTTGCTGCTGTACCACAGTAGGTGCTCCCATTTCTCCACTTCCCACACTTTCTGTATAGTGACTCAGTGTGCTTACATTGCTGCTAACAGAACTCCCACTGGTGCTCTCCCTTTCAGAAGTCACTTCAAGCGGGTTTTGTTTTATCGTCTCTACTGCTTTGTTTACTGCTACTCCTTCTGAAACTGCAGCAGTGTTTTCTTTATCATAGAATTCAGTGCATGTCCATCTACCTTTTTTGAAAGGTTCGGAACTAGAATCTAATTTTACAACTCTAAACCTTGACGTGCCCGATGCAGGCTGCTGCTGGCTTGATCCCACTGCCATTCCTGCAGTTGGATTAGTAACATTGTTAATGACACTAGAGGAAGCACTCGTACCATTGCCAACACCACTCAAGATATTCACATTTACATTGCTGCTAGTTCCAGACAAAGCATTTACATTACCAGTACTTGTGATGTTGCTTAAATTTATAGTACCAAGCATGCTGCTTGCCACACTAGAGCTACCACCGCCCATATTATTTAAGGTACTAGTTCCAGAAGCAGGACTTACACCTAAATTGCCAGGAGTACTCGTAGTGCGGATATTAGACACGACAGATGCGGGGGAACCAGTGGATGATGCAGCAGAACCCGGTGCAGTTGATATAACATTGTCAGAGCTTCCAGTTGTTGATAGTTTTCTAAACGATGGACTGGGTGGTGGTCCTCCAGAAATCGGGGTACTGCCCACCCCAGGATGCGACGGATGATGGTGTCCATGGTGGTGGTGGTGAAGATGGTGGTGGTGGTGAACATGATGGGGGTGAACACTTCCATTGATCACAACGCCCTGCTGTGGGTGATGAGGCAGAGAAGGGTGCTGCTGAGGAAGATGAGGCTGGTTTGGAGAAACAGCCCCAGGAGTCTCTGCTTCTTGGAAGTTATTTAAAGTCTCTTCAGAGGAGCTCCTCTCAGGTTCTCCCAAGTCAGTGGCCCTGGATAAAGAAACATCCAAGATTTCTGAAGAGGACAGGTCTTCAGTGTGGGACTCATCCAGGTCATCATAGCTTTCGGTATCTTCGGCTATGCTGTTATTAGAGCTCATGCTAGCCGATATTTGAGCAGGGGTCACGCTGGTAATCTGGAAACCACTTTTCTTTTTCATTTGAGCTCCAGTCTGCGCGAGAGGCTGTGGCTGGAGCTGAGACTGCGAGAGGAGGTTCAGGCTTTGTGGAGGAGGGGGTGTCGGCTGTGGACCCGCCGACGAAGATGCTGCAGGAGATGGAGGCGGCGGCTGGACCAGCAAGGGCGGCTGATAATCCTCGGCGGAGAGGGCAGCGCTCCCGACGCCGGTACCTGGTGCAGTGGGAGCAGTAACGCAGCTGCTGCCGCTGCTACTGCTGCTGCCCCTTCTAGGAAACATCGCCGGGTGCGCCATCTTCCTAGCACTAATGTCTGCGGCTGAGTCAGGCTGGTGCATTGTATCGGGCGGATTTTAAGAGTGCAGTCCCCCGGTACGGAGAGAGACAGACAGACAGACACACACACACACAGTTAGCTCGGCGGCAGGGCACAGACACCGCGCACAAACCCCCCCCCCCCCCCTACCCCCCCCCCCAGCCTCCCGCAGCGCAGGGGCTGAGCCGCCTCGGCACCGCCGCTCGCCTCCCCCCTCCTCCTCCTCCTCCTCCTCCTCCACAGGGAGGGGGCGAGCAGCGGCCCTCCGCCGCCCCTCAATGTGACACCTCCACCCCTCCGCCGTCCCCTTTCCCCCTCGCACCCCCCTCACACACACACACCCCCCTTCCCATCCCACCACCCCCAAACTCCCCTGGCCCCTCCAGCCGCGCCTCCCCCGGGGCAGGAGGCAATGCCCGCCTTCAGCCCGGCCGGCGGCGGGGCCGAGCCCCTTCCCTTCCCCTCATGGAAGCCGGCAACCGGCAGAACCGCCCTCCGCCGGCAGGCCCGGCGCCCCTCGCCATCGGGGGAGGAGGAGGAGGAGGAGGAAGGCGCGGATACGTACGGGACTGGCGCTCGGCAGGGCGGCAGCGGCAGGCTGAGCCGGGCAGGGACATCCCCGTCAGTGGCAGCCATGGAGCTGAATCATTTTGGGGAGCCGAGAGACGGAAGGAGGAGGGAAGAAAAGCGGCAGCCCGGAGAGGGAGTCCATGAAAAGGAGGCAGGGAGGGAGGCCGGGGAGCCAGGCAGGCAGGCAGGCAGCCGCTCTCTCCTCCCTCCGTGTCTGGCTGTCTCTGGAGGAGGCTCCGCTCCACACGCTCTTCCTTCCCCCTCCGCCTCCTCCCCCTTTATAACAGGCGGCACCCGCTCTTCCTCCGCAGAGCCGCGTCCTCCTCTCCCGCCGCGCTCTGCCTTCCTTGTCCCTCTTTCCCTTTCCCCTTCCTTCCCTCCCGGCTCTCCCCCGGCCCCTCGCGGAGCCCGGCGGGGAGGAGGGCGCAGCGCGGGGCCGCAGGGGGGAGGGCAGAGCTGGCCCGAGGGGAGGGCAGCCCGCAGACAACGTAAGATGGCGGCGGCCGCCGCGCATGCGCGCCCAGCCCGGCAGACATAAAGCCCGGCTGGCCCGGGACGACGGAAATCGGCTCGGCTCGCCCGGCGGAAATTGCCGAGCGCCGCCGAGCCCCCGAGCGGGGAGGGGGGGTGGCGCTCCCGAGCGGGGAGGGGGCTTGGGGGGGGGATGCGAAATGGCGGCGCCCCCCTGCCAGCCCGCCCCGCGCCCCAGGTGCCGCGGTCCCGCAGCATGACTGTGCCTCACATGACCCGCCGCCTCCCTCCCCCCTCCCCTCGGCTACCGCCGCGGATTTATTCACGTTATTCATCACCTTCGGCTTCATCCCCTCCCTCGGTCCAGAATATTCCTGTCGCCCTCCTCCTGCTGCCGTGCGCGGGGAAGCCGGCGGCGCCTCGCCCGTCCCTTTGTGCCGCCGGGGGTCCCCTCACACCCCGAAATGGCCGCCGCCCCCCGGCCCTCACCCCCTCAGGGGACTCCGTGCCCCCCAGGGTGGCAGGAGGTCTTTGGGTTGCCAGCGCTCCCTGAGGTGTGGGCACATCGAGGAGCGTGCGAGGGAACGTACCAAAGCACTCTTTCAAACAATTGTCACCCTTCACAAGTATTTCTTTTTTATCATTAAGTGAAATTGAGGTCAAGTCCACTGCTCTTCTCTTGCCATTTCAGTAATGGCGTTTTGTGAGGGCGGAAAGACCTCATGGCCCTCCCCAGACGTAGCGAAGCTCAATGCAGCCCTCAGTCATCTCCATCTCCTCGTGGCTTCATCTCTCCCATGTTGGCTTCTCAACCTGGCGTGGCTGCTCTCTGATCCCTGGAGGCTCTCGGTGCTTGTGTGTTGGCCAGGAGATCCCCCATAACATCTACACAGCTGTTAGCATGCCTGGTGAGCATCCGGCAGGTGGGTAGGTATCTCACTGCAACACAAACCCAACAAATTCACACCAATTCATTTCACCAAATTCACAGCAATTTCATTGCCCCACCTCTCCTGTCATAAGGACCCTCTCCAGGAGCACTTTCAGAGCTTGCTAGGTTGGCTGACCTCCTTTCCTCCAGAGGGGAAACGTTCACACCTTCTCCTCCATTTCTCCAGGAGGATGAAGTGTGCACCTGTGCCAGGAGGGGTGCTTGTGTATCTTATTTTCTGGCAGCACATCCTCATCTCCAGACGTAGTCTTTCATGAGCTGGTGGAGATGTCTCAGTCACCTCTGAAATTATTATGGTTTGTGTGGAACAGTAAAACGCTTGCAGGGCTTGACTGACTCGGACTAACTCTATAGCTTATTTGCAACAGCCACCGCATAGGACAATCAACAGGACACGTGGGGGAAGCAAGAAAAAGAATTTGGTGTTTGCTGCAGTGAATATGTAAATATGTTGTGAAGAGTAGTAGAGCTGTAACAGGAGAATTTGGGAGAGTCCAAGCTACTATATCACATAGCTGAGTCATTAGAGTTCTTGTGGGAGATGTAAATGTGAGTTCCTTCAGGCAGAGAGGAGATTTGAGTCTCCCATGTTCAGTGTGTGGTGTTTAATCACTGAGGTACTAAAAATGCTGTTTTTCTAGCTCCGTTTTGTGAAAAGGGTGAGGTTTCAAGGTCACGCACAGTGGGAGTTTTTGCTGCCTGTGCCTGAATCTCAGCCTTCCATCTTGTCTCACCCTGTTAACTAGATTATCCATCTCTCAGCCAGTGTGAGGGACAGGGGTAGCTTTGAGAAAATCCTGATTTTTGCATCCTAATTGCTTTTATATCTGGAATGCAGACATGCAGCTCAGGTCTCTAGGTACATGAAATGTAGACTAGCAACCCTTGCTCCTTCTATGGCTCTAGCCTGCTGCCTGTATATAGACAGTGCTGAATACTGTGAAGTGATTGGCATGTAGTTAAATAATACTCTGCCTGTTACGAGAACTAGGCAATATTAGGTTGCAAGCTGATAATCAGAATATATTGAAGACCATGCTACCTGAACGTGTTGTGAACCCCATACAAGGCATCTTCATGTGACCCTCACAGATTTCAGGGAAGCGTCACAAAGATGCCCATGATCTGTCTACATGGAAATTGATGCAGCGCTGAGGCCTTATATGTGTCTTTGATGAGATACTCATATGCTGAAGGCTAAATGTGTATAAACATTTTTTGGGATGAGAGCATGAGGTTGCAAGCCAACTTCCATTATAAATTCCTGTTCTGTCTGCTTATAACTTTCCCAGAACAATTTCCTTGAGGAATTAAGCCTTCTATGATTAGTCCCAGCACAAAGATGATTTTTTAAATGTTTGAACAAAGGCCAACTACTTTTAAAGCACATAGTCTAGGAAGAGGGATGAATCTGTTTTTAACCTTAAAAATCTCTATATAAGTAATTCAAAAAGAATTTTGTATGCACCTAATAGGCATCAATCCACTTGAAAAATAATTTTAAAAGTAGTATGGTAATTGGTTAAATATCTGGTTTAGCACACCACAACTAAGTAAATTACATTCATTTCAAGTAGTTGGTAAGATACCTGTCATCCTCTTGGGCTATGTACTTCTTAGTACAGAATGTGAAACGTCTTTAGATTAGCTCCACACAGTTCTTCCCCAAGGGAAACTGAAGAAAAAATATGTAATTTAGATAAGTCGTAACTTACTTGCATAATGTGGAAACTAGTCAGTTAACAATCCAAGTGATGGCCTAGGCTACACAAAGCACATCTGAAGTAGCCTGACTGAAATATATTTTAAATACTGTTAATTAAATATTAATGTACTCTTAGATATTTTTTTCTGCTTACACCTTTTCACTGGCCATATGCTTACACTTTTTTTTTTCTTTTCTTTTTTTTTTTGGAAGCCTCAGTCTCAGAATGGAATTCTTGAATTAAAGATTTTGATTCCTTTTCATATCCGTCAAGGTTGATGAAATTAAAATTAAACTGTTGAAACTGATCATTTGTTTGCTATAAATATTGTTATTTAG
Source organism: Oxyura jamaicensis (assembly GCF_011077185.1). Taxonomy (NCBI): domain Eukaryota; kingdom Metazoa; phylum Chordata; class Aves; order Anseriformes; family Anatidae; genus Oxyura; species Oxyura jamaicensis. The sequence goes on from NC_048893.1 coordinate 174,534,789, forward strand.
TTGTTCAAAGTGGGAAAAGAACCTTCAACACATGCCTAGTTTAAAACACACCAAATATTTCAAAACTGGGCAATGACAAAATTAACCACCATCAAGCATAGTGTGTTGGACTGTAAGGGAAATTGCTCCATAGTTATTCCAAACAAGTCCACCTCCTGTTTTTTCATGAACTCTATCGATCTACTGGCTGGAACCAGAGGCGCTTCTGTCATGACTGTCTGGATCCAGCATCTTATCCATTGTGGTCACTGCTCATGCCTACAGGGCAGTCCTACAATAGCTTCATGAACTCTTGGTGTCTTGCTTGGAGACGGAAGGGTTGCCAGTATAGAGGAATCCCCTTGGATTGTATCTCGTACATACATGCTTTCTGAACAGGCAAGTACAGATGGCATTGATGGAGCCCTTGCTGCCAGGTAGGGACAGAGCATGCCTGGAAGAACTCGGTTTCAGCCTTAAAATCTTGTACTTCAGGTTAGTGCAAGAGAACAAGATCTTCACAGTGTAGATATTTAGCGATCTGCCTTCCAAATTTGTAGTACTTCTTCAGACAGGAAACAAGCCTTATTGCCATCACAGATTCTCCAGGGTTTCCAGAAGAAGTAGTATTTTAGAATTTTCTTTCTCTGGCTCCTTTACTATGAGACACAGTTGTATACATTCGTCCTACTTCATGCAGTAGTTTGTATTTCTGTATACAGTAATTATAAAGCCAACAAACAGGAGTACTGTTGGTTTTTCACTCAAGACAAAGTCAGAATCAAGGGGGATCAGTCTGACAGGTGTTTTAAATCCTGTGTGACTGCTTATAAATATTTTTTGAAACTTTAATGAACAGATTTTTTTATGATACGAAGCTGCCATTGTTACTTTAGACAGAAAGCTTTTCTGTGTTCATTAATATTGCTGACTGTAGTCTGTTGAGTTGCAAAGCTGTATGCAATTATTTTCTGCCTTCTTAGAGAAGTATTCATAAGAAAACTCACCTTTCAGCTCTGAAAAAGCTGTAGTTCTGCTTCTGTGTTTTCTTAGAAAGTTCAAGTCAAGTCTTGATCTTCCTTTCTTGTTTTGTTTTTAGTTGGCTGGTTAGTTGGTTGATTGGGTTTACTGACTGATTCCAAAACGCCTACTGAGACATTTTTCAGTCCTTATTTTAATTCTTATGAAATACTGTCAAACCTTTTGGAAAGGGAAATTTTCTCACAAGTTTCTATTAAATGCTCACATAAATTGATAATATTAGCAATCTTTTAAAAAAATGTTTTTCTTTACATGAGTCAGTTCTACTTCAATGCCAATTTTCTCAAAATCGTGTATTTCTAGACTATCTGGAGAAGTTGTTTTCCTATACCTGCGCTTGGGGAATGAGGCCAAGTAGGTAGTCTTTCTCTCTCCCTTTTTCCTTCGTAAGGATTGCATTCAAATCCAGAGTTTATGAGAGACTTGTAGAAACTTTTACCATCACTTTAAACTGTATAGACTATATTTATATAGACTGTATGCATAGCAATGCAGTACAGAAGCCACGGTTAAAAGTAAACCCTCTACCATTCCTTGACAAATGCGTTATCAACCAAACCAACACCGTGGTTTTATCAGCATCATATTTTTCTCCTTTACTTTCCATTTTCAACTGCAGTAGTCAATTGATGAAATTGCATCTTAATAGCAGAGCCAAGTTTTGGAAAGACTTTCTCAGGTACCTCAGCCTCTCATTGTAATAGATGCAGTTCCACTGTAGTCTGAGATCATTTATTTAATTAAATGCTTCTAGAGTACAGGTCTTAGATGGTTAACTATTTGATCTTTGATTAGTCAGCCAAGTGGTATATATAATTAAGCTGAAGATCAAATAAAATGATGATCAAATCATTGACAAATGGTCCAGTTGTTAAATAGACCCTCCCTTTTTTTACCTCTGGAAAATATGAGCAAAGTGGGAAGTCAAACATTTTTTTTTAGATTAGCTTTAGTTTTTACGAATTAATCAGAAAGATTTTTCACGGGACTCTTTAATAGTATTGGAAACCTGAGCTCTTTTGGGTTGTAGTTCTCAGTCTCAAGGACTGTGTGGAATTGTTTTCTTTTTGCAGATCCTAACCCTGATAGAGGAAGGCACTTAGGAAAATGCTTTGTTCAAGAACAAACTTCTCTGCCTTGATTACACTAGGAGTTCTGCGGTGTATAAAAGTTCTGCAATTTATGTGTCATCTTCAATGATCAGGCTGAGTGTGTCCATTCTGATGAGGCAGAAATCCTTAAAATGTTAGACTAGGAGTAAATAAATAGATTTCTGGATTTATTTATTGTTTTTCCTGAACCACCAGCCTTGTCTGATACAAAATTCTTTGCAAAAGCAGACTGTGCAGCTAGTTAGTTTTTAACACATCCACATAATTTTTGTCACTATATTATAATACAGGAACTGGAGGCAAAGAGTCTGACCTAGTTGTAAAGGGTACAGAGAAGTTCCTGAACCCATTTAATTTTCTGAATCTCGTGTATCTTAATTTTCATCTCCCTTTCTACTGTGTCAACAGTATTTCTTCCCGTCTAAAACATATTTTGTGGAAGCAAATATTTGTTTGCGCAAATCTAAAATTTTCTATTGGACAGTGCATGAGCAAACTTAAACTTTGCTTTGTATATGCCTTAGTCGTAGTACAACTGGAGTGCTTACTGAAAGCAAGCACAGACTGGTCATGAGCACAGCAGAAGTAAACATAACTTTTATGAGTAGTCCCTTGGTAATTTTCCCCTAATTCTAATAATAAAAATCAGCTATTTCTCTACAGTTATTTCACTACTAAAGGACATACAAGCTTGTTCACAGTAATAGGAAAGCATTGTATGTAATTCCTCCACTTACCTGAGGTCTTCAGTTTGTTTCCCTGTTATATAATTGTTTGGGCATCTTCTCTGTGATTACCTCTGCATTTTAAATTGCTCTATGTGACACTTTTGCTTCTGCACACGCTCACTGGCAAGCATTGAAAAGCTGAAATAAAAGTTATTTTAACAAAATTCAGTGAGAAACAGGTTTGGAAATACTGATTCAAGCAGCAGGAAAAATTGCCTCTTCCCATTTCAGTAGAACAAAAGGTATGAAAAAAAAATGTCCTGACAATATAAACATTGTAGTCAGAGGCTTAACTTAAGTCATGTGGATAGTCCCTTTGACTGTTAACTTTTAGTCACTAAACCCCTAAAAACTTAGCATAAAATACGTAAATATTTGTGGACTCAGAAGACAAGGAGATGAAGTATGTGCTAAGGTGTGGTCTTTTGTAGCTTTAGGATTATGTTGATCTTTAGTCGGTAACAGTGTTGAGTCCTTTTCAAGTTACTCCATACACTGCTAGACCAGAGATTCTCCAATATTTTTTTGAAAGATGCTAGCTTTTTTTTGTCTTATATAAGCTTTATGCATGAGCTTAATAACCAGCCCTGCAATATTTCACTGCTTTAGGATCAAGTCACATTATCTCGTTGCCAGTTTTACCACTCATAAAGGCGTTCTAACTGCTATTAGTAAGAGGCTCAAAAATTACCTCTTTTAAATTGTATTGTATAAAAAAAAATGTTTTTCATGCTTTTGTTTATTAGAATGTGCTTTATTTCTGCTCAGACTTAATGCCTGTATTAGTAGTTCAGCAGGGAAGCACTGATGAGAATTTGAAACCCATCATCATTATTTGCCATGTCTCTCTGCAAAGTGAATTCTTAGCTAATAAATGAGCAGAGGCTCAAAGAGTGCCAAAACACACCTCTAACTGTGCTGATCGAGTAGCCCATCCTATTTAAATAAGGGGCAGTGTGTCAGTGTGCCTGTCCTGCGGGACAATATATAGTGATGCCTTAACTGAGGGAAACAGTTCTTTTTTAGGTCATGAATAGGAGAAGTTAATAGGATACAAATGAAATTTACAGACATGAGGATGGGAGGTGGTATGGAAACCAGACAGGAAATAACACAGGGACTTAATATTTTTGTTCACGCATTTAGTAACTATGAAATTAAATGTTTTGTAATATAAAATGGATGCAAGGAAACATTTTGATGGCATTTTGATGACATTTGTAAGGATGCTCTTGCTGGTATACCTAGGAATTGTAATAATTTAAAGATATGATGGTACCAGAAGCGTACTGAAAAAACAGTAATAGTCCAGAGAAATGCAAAAAAAAAATGATGTTTGAGTCAAATGAGTTTCAGTCTGGGGATAATGTGTGTTTGTTTTGCAAGTGTCTGCAGGTCGAGGCATTAAACCACAAGATAATAATCTCTGGCTGTTGAAAGGAGAGGGGAGGTATGTTGAAGCAAGAAGATAGTTCAGACCCAGATTCAGTCCCTCCACCCCCTGCCAGTGAAGTACCCCATTTAGAAGTGCTGCTGTAAAATTTCTGGTAGGGAGCACGAGCTTTCACCTGCAACTTCTACGTCCTCTGGAGCTTCTCATTTTTATCCATGGAGAGCTGAGGGTTATTAGGTGTTTAATGTATGTGTCTCAGTGGGGACCTAGATTAAGGTGGGAGGTATGTGAGCCAATGGCATGAGAAAAAGAATATTTTATTTGAACGTCAGGACAAAGTTTTGAAGGTACATGGGGCACTGACAGTGAAATAGAGCCTGTGAGAATGTGATAGAAAATCAATTACAGCGACACTCAAAATCAGACAATAAAATACCTTAATAAGTGCCTGTAGAGAGTAATCCTACACTGACCAAGAGAGGCCTCATATCATCTGTACGATTATTCGTACCATTAAAATATACCATACTCTTATCTGGCAAACAATAATCTATAATTTAAGGCTCTTACCTGATCCTAGGATTACAGTGACAGGTGAGTATCCAGTGCAGGAAATAACGCATAATATAATTTCCCAGCGTAATAATACTGGGGAATAAAATCACATTCTTTGTACACACAGACACACACGTACACATATATAAATATATACACAATATATATATGGAAATGGGTTTTTGTATTGCATATATCAATATATCTACTTTTTATTTCCAAACTGCTATTTCTATTTCCTAACTTAGTGGTGCTTTCAGCGCTTGCTAATTGTCACTTCTGCAGCTTCCCTGCAGACAGATACCATAAGCTGAGGCTTCTCTGGGTCAGAATCAGACGCTCCTGGACATCTGAGAGCTCCTTCACATGTTTTTTGTCTTCATTCACCCAAAACTGGGCAGCTCACTATCATCCACATAAACAAGACCTCCCAAAGCAAACTCTACCAAGTAGATGAAAACAGATTTGTAGGTTGAGCCCTGGCTTCAGTGACCTCGTCTGCTTTTCTTTGCTGCACGTCTGCTGCATTTTGGTGCGGTGATGCTTCATGTTGATTTAAAAACTGTTTAAGACCAAAGCTGCATTCCACAAACTTCTTCATCATTCAGCTTTTATTGACTGTCTTAACATACCTTTAACCTGTCATTTCTATCATTTGCCTTGTTCCTGAACATACTGAAATGTATTACTTGCTTTGCAATTTGTTTTTTTTTTCTCTTTTGTTTTCTATCCTACTTTTCAGTTCTCTTTTTCTTTAACTCTTTCTCCTTTTTGATGCTTAGATTATTTTCTTTCTTTGTAAAACTTCCCCTTAGTTTAATTCAGCTCTAACACATGTACTCATAGCTGCCACAGCTTTCAAAATACTGCTTTCAGACTTCCAGTTAGACCAGCTTCTTCTCAGATAGGGTCACAGAGAGGTTATGCTGCCTCTCGGCTTCTCAGCTAATCCTCTGAGGCCTAGAAACAGGTTTTTCTAGCAGAATAAATAACTCTGCTGAGCCATTACACTCGTTACAAAGTGTTAAATAGCTGATTTCAGTGTTTTTGTAGACAATGATGAGTGAATACTGCATTTTGTTTCTTTTTTTAGCCTGCTTTCCTAAGGAAACAAAGCTTACACAACTGTTCTGCCTGGCTGTCCATCTGCTTGTCTGTCAACCTCTCTTTAATAACTTTGAACCTGTTGGCTGATTTCAGGCTGGGATACCGAGAGATCACAAAGGTATGCTCGCCCTAAAGTTCATGCAGTTGTACAGTTTGGCAGAGGGCAAAGTCCTAACGCCCTGCTCCCGTGGGAGAACGGGCATCCCCGCAGCCATTCGGGGCAGCAGCAGCCACCGTGTTGCAGTCCAGACTGTTGGCTCTGGCCAGCCACTGCACGTCTTTCTCCTGGGGACAAGAGCTTCCAGAGGGGGGATAAACCTTCTCCTGACAAAGTGAGAAGGAAGGAGACCTGCTGTGTATGGGGGACAAGTCTGTAGGCCAGAGCTTTATTGCTGCTGCTGCTGGAATGTGTGTTTATGACACAGAAGAAAGCAAGCAAAAAGTTTTCTTTATAGGAGTCTCTTTTCTTGGAAAGAGTGTGTGTGTGTAATAGACTCGCAGTGTGTGTTTGTGTATTCATTTTTCAGCTGGATGGCTCAGTCTTGGATCTGGGTCACTAGGTGCCACTGAAATATGAACACGAGATGTTAATAATACTGCAGCAGGAGTGTTAGACTCTCTTCTTCGGTACCCAGGAGAAGTTGCCTACTGCTTGCAATTTTCAGAGTCCTTCCGGACATTCAAGTTTCCAGCTCCTCTGTCTCTTAATCTTCTCCTCAGCACTGAAACAATTTTCAGCTGTTTATTCTTACAGCAGGCTAGTCTCCAGATATCCAGTATCCAGATATTCAGTATTTGTCCTCTGTCTCCCTTTGTGCTGTGGAAGATGAGACTTTGCAGCTGCTGGTTAACAGATTTCATAGTCTAAGATTTTAACATCTTTGTGCTTTAGCTCTGGAGGTCATGGTCTGAATTCTCAGTCCTGACCACAAATAGCAAATATGATAAATCATCCGATTCACATGTTAAGTGATAAAGATTCATTTAATTGCAGTGTCTGAAACACCAATCATGGTGGCAGCTAATATAAACAAACTAGAGAACAAAATATGAACAGCTAAATGAATGCTAAAAAAAAAAAAAACAACTCATGCATCTGGCATCGAGGGCTGAGAGTTGCTATATTATATCTGAAATGGGTTGCTAGTGGGAGTGAATGCTAAATAAGGTGCCATCAGCTAAACAAGTCATTTTATCAGCAACAGATTTAACGAGGCCCATTTCCTGGGGATTTGAGCTTCATACTTGGCTTCTCCATTGTCTAATATGGAACCAACCTTGATCCGATCTTTTCTTGTGGATGGGCTACCCCGAACCCATTCCCTGCAGAGCTTCTCTGCCAGTTTACTGAATTTAAAAGTCCCAGGGAATGTTTCTGGCTGCTGAGGATTGGTTGTCCATACTGCCGAATTGCCCGAATGGTGCTTGGCATGCTGCTAGCCTGTGTCTACCAGCAGTCTCCCAAATGATTCCTGAATGCAATCTGGGAGCAAGCCTAGGCCATTTCCAGCAGGCAGTTTGCATTTGGCCCACCCTCTTTTGGAGAACAAGAGCATTTAGGAGTACATGGCATGGGCTGTTCACTGGCAGCTGCCCTTAGTGCCGGAGAATGGTGCTAGAAATACTTAAGGTTGGGGTATAGACATAGTTTCTGGTACCTGATAGGAGTTACTCCTTTTCCTCAGGATTACCGATACGCTAATTGGGCTTTTATTCATCAATTAACTGCCTATTTATACAGACCTGTTGGAAATAAGTGTGTTAGAAATCTCTGCTCTGCTGCCAGATTTGGCTGGAATCAATTGAAAGTTTCACAGTTATTAGTAGGCGATGGACAGTGATGGGAACGGAAAATCACAGACACCCAAATGTGCGCAGCCGTTTGTGTATGTACGTGTTCCTGCACACAGGATGCAATCACAAACCTCTCGTATGGAAATAGGGCTGGAAATATGTTGGACAAACATAACATGGTCAAACCTGGCAGAGTATGCTCCGTAACCAATCTATTTTGATGGGGCTTAAGGTGAGCTTCATTTTCTCAGGGCATCTTGCCCTTTGGAGCTCTGTGTTTGGTCAGGCCCCTTGAATTATATCAGCTGAACTGAATTTTAAGCAGGAAGAAGGTCACTGTGAACTAACACGTGCTTTTGAACACATGCAACGTTTAACTATGTTGTGTAGCAAGCAATCTTTATGACCGTGAGTATGTGTAGATGTGCGTGAGCGACTATTAAACCAGCCTGGGGACTCTCAGAAGTGTAGTAATCTGCAGCTCAGCACTGAAGAGTAGAAGACAGTTGAATGGTGGGATCATTTCCTGCTTGTTGAGCCTGTCTTGGGCTATGTTAGCATATGCAGGGTGGTGAACACAAAGTTAGGTGAAGGATGTTGCAATATGCCTGAAAACCTGCACTGAAACATTGCCATCCATCTGCACAGTCCAAAGTTTGTGCTGTTGTTGCTGTCCATTTCCAGCCCAAAGTACCCTCCTGCCTTCTGAAGTTGCAAAGGAAATCTTGAAAATATGACCCGCTGAAAACTTGCACGGCAAATCTTCCCAAGTCTGCAGGCGGCTGAACCAAAAGTTTCAAGCAGCAAGAAAATAGCTTGTATTTTCTGTAACATGAAAACCAGAATCCTCAAAAGGAGGGTTGAAGAGGTCAGCAACGTTTTCTGGTTCACATCTGGTCTCTTCAGCAGGTATAGTTTATTCTCACAGTCTGAACCAGCTTCTCACCCTGCCCCTGATACACCCTCCCTCTTTTCATCTGGCTCCCCCAGTGCCTGTTGATATGTCACCAGCTGGGACTAGTTTATTTGTCATGCCCAAGGAAAGAAAAAACATGTCAACATGGTGATTTTTCACCTGCCTTCTGAGCAATTTCTAAACAATTTGCTCTTTAAAAAGGTAAGATTCATCATGAATTTCCATCAGCAACCATGAAAATTCAGATTTCTCATGACCGAGATGGTGATTTTTATTTTTATTTAAAAAAAACAACCTCTGTCAAGAAACAACATGAGATCAAAGCGACAGTCTTAAAGATTGGATGGTGCAGCTAACATGGGTACAAGCCATTACGGGCTGTCAAGATTAAAGACAATTTTTCCATTACAAGGGCAGGCTAAAACCAAGACCTTGCAACTACAGAAGAGCCTAAACATTATAGTAGGGTAGCTGCTAGAAATATCTCATTGACTGAATGTTAATGCATCTGTGGGATTTTCAGGAGCGAGCTTTGAGGGCAGCAGAAAATGGAATGGAGTTTAATCTGGAAGGAGACATGAAAATGATGTCTTTCTCTGTTAGAATCAAAGCCAAGGAGAATTTGGACGCATTCCATTACTTAGGACTGACTCAGCCTCTTTTTTGAATTTAGTCTAGTGTCAATTGCAGAGATGCCAACAAAGCTATCCATCAAAATGCAGGGAGGAAAAAGCACAGGTGCTCTCCTGCTCCGGCTATTTATAGGAAAGGCTCGCAATCACATGTGATACAAGTGCCCCGATTGAGTTTTTACGTTCCAGAGCCCTAAATCCATCTCTTTGGCTGAAAACACAGCTCAAACATTGTAATTGGCTATCAGTTGTTGCTGTTTAGCAAAGCTGAAAAAAAAAAAATCGGGTAAGACATTAAATTTAGCTACAGGGGACTAAGAAAGTAGCAATAAATTTGGGAAACTTTGTAGGAAGCATACTGGTTGGGAGAAAGTTACTAAGGCATGGGAGAATTTGCACGGTATGTTAGTGTATAATAATATTTTATTTCAAAAATTACATCCAGTCTTCAGTGTATTTAGGATGCAGAAAATGTTCTGTCTGGCTCCTAGATACAGGCTAGGACTTGGATCAGCACATCTTTTACTAAACATCCTAGAAATTTTCCAGTTCTTCTCCCGCTGTTTGAGGAAATCTCAGGTAACTCAATATTTTTTCTAGGATGGTTGGTGTTGCTGTGGGCTTTTGAAATTTCTCATAATTTGTTAGGTTTTCAAGATAAAAAATTGTAATAAGTATGAGAAATGTCTGTGACTAAATGAGAAGCATTTTCAGTCTACCAAAGGAATTATTTAGACCTTTGCATATTTATGTGAACATGTTGCTTCTCTTCCCAACATGACTGCTGTTGTCTCAGTTGCCATAATAATTGTTTCAGTATATTTTTAACTACTTTAAATAAGCCAAAGCAGATTGCAAAGGCAGCAACAAATAAAATAATTTCAGATTCTTACCTCTTTCAGGAGTCTTCCCGGAGTTCTGCTAAGACCGATGTGCAGCACAACACATTGACCTACTTTGGCAAAGATCACCACAAAGTCTTAGAGGACTCAAAGTCTGTCTGTTCTGTTGCTCTTTCTTTGTATATTCTTTGAGACAGTAATTTGTTAGAAAGCCACATAATCAGTTGCTACATTTCCAGTGGACAAAAAGTGCCTATTTAGAGAGGAAAAAAAATATAAGGAAAAAAAAAAATAAGGCTCCACTCTTTCTCTGTGAGGGCTTTTGTTTGTTCACATGTACCAGGCTCTATTCAGACAACCTGCTCATGTTAGTAGAAAAGACAGCAAAAACAAAAGGTGTAAGAAACAAATCCCAGGATATTCTAAATTTTGTGGGAACCCCAGAAATCTTAGAGCCTCTGCCTCAGCTGATCCAAAGAAATCCTGTCCCAGCAGTGCTCCATCCTGTCTTGTGCAAAGCCCCATCTTTCAGAAAGAAACTTGAATAACCTCAGGGAGCCAACAAGGTGGCTATGCCTATACTCAAGTTTTGGTGGCAACACACCACAGACGTCATTCAGTCCTGTGCCTCTTGTTTCACGTGTGCTCAGTAACTACAATCGTTACTGGTGGGAAATGAAGATCAGCCTGCCACCAATGAAGGAGGGCTCTTTTCTGTGGAGCACAAGTGCCCCTGCCATTGGGGTGCCCGGCAGCATTGTCCTAGCATGACCATTTAAAAAACGTGCTGTGACCATTCTACTCCTTTTGTTCAGCAGTATGGTAGAAAGCCCTACATCTAACATATTACTTTTTAAACCTACTTTCCAAAAGTCTTGAAATTCGGATAGTTGTCTTTCATGAATGCCTGTTTTCCCATTATTTTCTCCAAACCCCAGCAATTATTTCTGAGCTGTGTGTGATTTCTGTCATATTTGACAAAAAGGTAGAGGCCCCAAATGTCTTTGGTTTGAACAAGCTTTGTGCAAGTAGAGGAGAAATGGCAGAGTGCAGCATTCAGTCCTGATTTAACATGAGGATGGAGAGCAGAGTGTAAGAGTGTAGTGGGTTTACGTGGCAAGGTTTTGGTAGCAGGGGGCCATAGGGGTGGCTTCTGTGAGAAGGATCTAGAAGCTGCCCCATGTTTGGTAAGGGCCCCGCTGCTGACCAGAGCTGAGCCAGTAAGTGATGTTGTTTTGTGCCTCTGTGAGAGCAGATTTAAGAAAGGGGAAAAAAAAAACACTGCGCCTCACAGCAGCTGGGACAGCAAGAGGAGTGAGGAACAGCCTTGCAGGTGCCAAGGTCAGTGAAGAAGGAGGGGGGAAGGTGCTCCAGGCGCCAGAGCAGAAGTCCCCTGCGGCCTGTGGTGAGGCCCATGGTGAAGCAGGATGTCCCCCTGCAGCCCATGGAGTACCACGGTGGAGCAGGGTTCCACGCTGCAGCCCATGGGGGAGACCACAGTGGAGCAGGTGGACCTGCGCCAACAGAGACTGCGGCCTGTGGAAGACCCCTGCCGGAGCAGATTCCAGGCCGGACCTGCAGCCCGTGGAGAGGAGACCACGCAGGAGCAGGTGACCTGGCAGGAGCTGCTGCCCGTGGGGGACCCAGGTTGGAGCAATGTGCTCCCGAGGGATGGACCCCGTGGTACGGACCCATATCTGGAGCAGTTCTTGAAGAGCTGCTGCCTGTGGGCAGCCCACACCGGATCAGTTCAGCAAGGACTGCATCCCGTGGGAGGGACCCCACAGCACAGGGGACGGGAGTGACCCAGAAGGAGCGGCGGCGAAGAAGCGCTATAGACTGACCATAACCCCCATTCCCCCGTTCCCCTGCGCCACTTGGGGGGAGGAGGTGGAAGAGGGTGGATGGGAGGGGGGGAAGGTGCTTTTGGTTTCTTTCCTTTGTTTCTCACTTCTCTAGCTCGTTAGTAAAAGGCAATAAATCTTACTGTCTTCCTATGCTGAGTCTGTTTTGCCCGTCACGATAATTACTGCCCGATCTCCTCGTCCTTATCTCAACCCTTGAGCCCCTTTCATCGTATTTTCTCCCTGCTCCTCTTTGAGGAGGGGGAGTGAGAGAGTGGTTGTGGTGGAGCTCGGCCACCCACCCGAGTAAAACCACTACAAAGAGAGAGAAGCTGTGGATATTGCATAAAAAAACTCCACAGCCATATAAACTCCCAAATTTCACAGAAGCAGCAGGAAGACACACAACCACAAGGAACTGGGCTTTCCTAGCCCTGCTGCAGACCGATTTGCAACCCTGCACTGCAGCAGCTGTGGAGGGTGGCTGTACAGCCATAACTAACACAACAGCATGTGTTACGGTGGCTTTATAGTGCTGACGTAAGGTAGGTGGGGAGGTGACACGCCAAGCCCCACACCTACCCTAACGTCATATGCGGTGTCTATGGAAGGCCAGCGCTAGTCTCCCGCAAATCCAGGGGCTGTCAAAACGCTCCGTGTGTAATTCTGTTTGAGATAAGCAGTGTGTACATTGCTGCGATGATATCAGAAGTCCTCGGGGCAAGTCATGCCATCTGGGAAGGGCAATCTCGGGTGAGTTTAACTTCTGGAATGGGAAGATAAACCCGGCACTGCCATCCCACATCCAGACCACTTTTAAAACTTATGTTCTTGCAAAGATAGCACAGGTTTCCTTATGTTGTTTAATAGAAGAAAGGATCTTCAAGGTTCATTGGCACACAGTGAAACCCCGCCATGGTCAGGTGCAACGGCAATTGTGGAAAGTTGGGGTACCAAACAGAAGAGCACCCCTGAAACCAGCTGCTCACTACTTTGAGCTTATTCTCTTGCCATCAACCTGATGCTTCAGAGAAGGTTTAAGCAGCAGCCTGGGCAGAAGTGGCTATCAAACATGCTTTAAGTTTCTGTGTGTTTTTTGTTGTTGTTTGCTTGCTTGCTTCGTTTGCTTTTATGCATTGCTTCCATAGCAATGATTCCAACCCACAACGAAAGGTGCAAACCTTTGCTTTGCTGTGGTGAAACTGGCTGCTTTCATTTGGACAGCGTCCAACGTGTCCAGAACGGATCCGAGTGAATCTGACGGGGTGTGACACACGTTGTTTTCCCTGGTGGAAGCGAGCCAAGCAGAGAGGCATTCGCAGACAGAGCCTGTGGGTACCTTCAACCCTCGAGGAGTCTGGCAATCCCAAGAGCCTGGGCACGTCTCTTCTTGGAAAGGTCAGTCTGAGAGCTGGCCTTCATTTCTGCTGGGAGAGCTGTGCCGAAGTCTGCCTGGCTGATGTAGCGTGAGGGGCAAGCAGTAAAATGTCCCACGGCTCTGAGAAATAAATATTGGCACACCGTATGTATCTTGAAATATACAGACCAAGAAATGCACAATTCTGAAAAAAAAGTACTAATACTTAGGTTTTTGGAAGTGCTGAAATAGCACAACTTCTCTAATAAAAGCCTGGCACAACTGAAATCAGTGGGAGTTTTGTCTGTGACTTAAAAAAAAAAAAAAAAAAAGTGATTTCACCATAAACTGGTTTATAGCTTTCACTAGGTAGGGACTACAAAGCGAAACCACATCCCTGTGCGCAAGATAGGTATTTGCCAACTGGGTTTGGGTCGGATTAGAAAGGAATAAAATTTGCTCTGTTCTTTTCTTTCAGTCCTCTAATTAATCTGTGCTTAGCCCCACACTGCCTTCTTTTTCTGCGAAGAGCAGACATTAAATTGGGATTGTATGTGTTGACAGTCCTGGCTCGAGCCTTCACGCGGGTTGGCTGAGATTTAACAATACATTTTTTCCCATGGTATTTTCTGTCACATATTTTTTAAACAAGCGCTATTCTGTCAGCTACAGAGGGCAGGAAGAAAAGATGTACTGTAAAGCAGCAAACAAAAGGCAATTTCAGGTTTAGTGTTTGCAAGATTGTGTGATTGTATTGGCAACTCTCCTTCTCTGTAATCTCTTTATGAAATGTATAGTCTGTTTGCTGTGCTATCCGGAGGAATAAAGGAAATTAAGGAACACTTCATTAAAAAGAATGACTCAATTTACCTTTGGCCACAGAAGCATAAGCTCTGCTGACATTTTACAGAGTCACTGCCAACAGATCTGGACTTTGGCTTCCATCTGGAGGAAATGGGCACCTGAAAACGAGCCCAACCGGGCACCTACCCTGTGCCACACTGGCCGCGAAACCCCCGGCTCCAGCTGGAAGTGTGCAGCACCGTGTGCTGTGTCACAGGGCAAATATTTGAACGGTGCCATCACTGTGGTGCTACATGGTCAGGAGCGATCTGATACAGTTAGCCCGTTTTTCCACGAGGAGATCAGCCTTATAGAGCAATTGCTGTTGGCTGCGTTGGTCTGAGATCGTTCCCTTTGGAATCAGTGATAAAATTCCTCTTGTCTTGAGCAGGAGTAGCATGGGGCCGTGAAGCCACTGAGCTAAAACCCTATGCACTGCTTTGGGGGTTAAGGAAGCGTTAAGGTCGGAATAATAACTTTCATGAAGTGTGACAAAAAGCAGTGCAATTTGCACTGTCTAGCTATGCGGTTTGTACATGCAGATTATCAGAATCTGGTTATCACATTTAGTAATCCCAGCCTGGCACTGGCTGAAAAAGTGCTTTACAAAACATACAGCCCAGGGCAGGAGACTCCATAAAGTCGATGTTTTTATTGCTTTTTTTTTTTTTTTTTTTTTTTTTTAATTGATGTAACAGCCCTCTTGTCATGTAGCTTTTCTTTCTTCTCATTTAAAGACGGGGGAAAGAGAAGTAGATGATACGAGATGATAACTTCATGCAATGATTGCTGGTTGTCCGTGGAGAAGCATAAACGTGACCCAGGGTCTGGAGTAAAGCCAAGAAAACTGCTGAGAAGACAGATCCTCGCAGAGCCTAGCTCCCCCACAGAATGGGGGAGAGGATAGAGGAATCATCCTAAAAGAAGAACCTGGACTCCTGCTACCACAAAGACTTACCAGAAACAAAACAGAAACATAAAGAGAGAGAGGGAATAGAGAGTGCTGAACCCATTCCTAGACCAAAAGGTCTCTCTGTTGGGGTGGTGGGGCTGTAGCTTTTGCCACCAGTCCATTAGCTCTCATGCTGCTCCTATTGCTGGTGTCATCAGCACTTGGCTTGAGGTGGTGTCCATGCAAGGAGGAGAGAGAAAGAAGGGGAGATTTTCCTTGCTGCAGCTTGCCGGAGTGCCCTGCACCCCCATATTCCTGTTCTGCAATCCCAGTAAAGACCATTTCTTCCAGAAGAACTTGCAGAAGAAATATTCCCAGAAGAAATTGTTTCAGAAGAAAATCTGGGCTTATCCACAGGCAGTGGTTTCTGGGGTTGGACTCCCTCCTGGACAAGGCGGTCAGTGCTTGCAGGCTTTACAAGCTAAAGCAGCAGAAGACCTGGTTAAACACAGATGATGAGGAAAGCTTGGTGGGGTGGGTCAGAAGGAAGAATGAATTTCTAAAATGTATGGGGCAAGGCCTCACTGGCACCTTGGCCAGCTGCAAGGAGAATGTGCAGCACACGCAGCTGGACTCCCCTTGCAGAGGTCACATACTGAAATAGTCTTTCAAGAGGATATGCACAAGACGGACAGATGTATTTTATTTACCTAATAATGCTGGTATTTGTACCCAACCGCCATAGGCCGCTGAGTAGGAAATGCTGAGGCACTTCACTCAGGGCTCATTGCAGCAGGGAGGCCATGCAGGCCGGTTACGTTCTTACGTGCTAGGAGCCTGCTGACCATAGGATGTATTAAGTTTCAATGAACATAATGAAATGTTATAATGTACGAGCCTGGACCGAGAGGGCGTTTCGAAGCAGGCATCCCTTCAGCAGGAGGATTCGGGCTGCCAACAGGCGTGGTGGCACAGGGCCTTTATGCTCACCTAAACCCTGAGATAAATTAGCTTGGTATTGCTTTTTCCGCAGGCACAGCAGACAGCTCTTATTGGGTATGTCTCTGAGCTGAATTAGGTTGGTACTTTGCCAGCCCTGGTCACAGACCTTTAGCTAAGACATCTCATGCTCTTGCCCGTAAGGAAATGTGCTTCATAAGTGGGTGATCATTACTGAAATACATTTGATAATAGAGGAGTTATCACTCAGACACCGGGCTCAATAAAGATAACTGACCAAGCATGGCTACGGCATTGGTGTAAATGGTAAAACATATCTGCGGCAGGTTTCTGTCTTTCTATTTAAGGTTATAAAAGATGAGATGTGATCAACATTTATTTCCCATACCAGAAGTAAAATAGCTTAAATAGTAGTATTCATTATTTTAAACAAGCAATCAAACAAGCAAAAAACCACCCCTATTTTTTATGCTTTATTAAAAAACAAACAAATAAACAACTATCTGTTATTTATGGTCCCGCCAGCATTATGTATTATCTGACCATGCAGCACAGCTTGGCTCTAAAAGCTAAATTTTAAGAGGAATACTTCTACTTAAGAGCAATACAGTCTAGAGGGGTTCAAACGTAGTGGCCACATCCCAGCACACTACAGTCTCTGACCTTGCAGAATATGAGCCACGCTGCCACACAGGGTCACAGAAGCATGATAACACACCTGGAGAATGGCTCTGAAGGCACAGGGTTTAGGAGCAAAGGATCCCAGGTTTTGTGTTTTACCCAACATCAAATGCAGGTGCTGCCCTGGGATGGAGGACTTGAACCTCACGCTCTCCTTTCCTGTGCTTTCCTTGCTCACCAGTGTTGCTAAGAGTATTTCCATTTCCTCCCTGCCAGCTCGGGGTCCGGCCCGCCGCTCGCTGCAGCCGCTGGGAAGTTTTCCACGACTTGAGGACGGGCTGGAGCTGGCTCGCACTCTGCTCCTTTAAAGCTGCAAACTGGTTGAGCTAGCACAACCAGCGCTTTGCAGACAACTCAGCAATTACGGGATCATATAACTACAGTAAGAGGCTGAGCTGCAAATTACTGTAATTATGAATATTTCTGTTGCAAGGCAAATTTACAGCCAGATATGTCATGTCAAAATTATTTCATTTTGTGGGTAATTCTAATTTTGCAATACATTTCTAGAACTTCATTTTCCTGTTAAACAGCATATTAATTTGAAGAGTCTATTACAGCGGTTATAGTGGATTATTGTTAGAATTCAGAGGCAGATTATGAAATGCAAACATGCTCCATGGCAGGCTAAATCCTGATCCCAGACAGAATAGCTGAGATGGGAACGGCAATTAATATCATCATACGGGTGTCGGGCAGCATCTCAGGAGAGGCTCGGTTCCCTGCCAGGGGACTATTTTTTAAGTACATCTGCCCATATCCCAAACCTTGCATTCAAAAATGGAGTTCACCCAGGCATTGCTAATGATGATGCCTTGCAGGGGACGTGGTGTGAAGGAGCTCTTGGCCTCTCCCAGCCCCATCCGTGACTGACACGGGGCAAATGCAGGGATTTAACCCGGCTCTCCCTCCTGCACCGGCTGCCAGTGGAAAGAGCCGTGACTCGGGGCTGACCGGGTCACCGCCAAAAGAAGGAACGACCTTGTCAACTTTATCGTCGTATCCAGTTACGTGGCATGGGAGGAGGCCAAAATCACCCCCTCCCCTCGCCGGTTTGCTCATTAGCAGTTCACGGGACAGGCTTGACCCTCGTTTCCCCTGCAGACGCCTCTGCCGCGGACAGAAGCGGGTCTGAGGCATGTGTGGCATGCGGGGCCAAGCCCTGGGGCATGCTCATGGCCGGCCAAGGTGGAGCTGGTGGCCGAGGTGGTTTTCTTGGGGAAGAGCTGCAGGTGAGATGCTGCAACCAGGTCACCATGCTGCTGAGATGTGAGCGAGAGGGGCCGCAGCCGTTCTGCCCCTCGAGACGGTGGTTTGGGGTGCTTCTGCCCTGTGTTATTGCCCACCAGTTCACAGCTGCTCCCTGCAGTGTGTGAGGTATTCGCAGATTATTTTCACATAAATATTTCTCTCTCCAGGCGAACACAGATAAAGCCTCTGTGATCCAGGCTTTCATCTGCAACTGCTAGGCAACCGGGCTGTCCATTCCCAAACACTGTGAAGTCCAAGGAGCTTCACAGCGGAGCTGGAAGTGGCCTCTCCAGGGTCCTTCTTGCCCACACGGACACTTCCCAAGAGCTGTTTCGTTCCTGCAGCAAAATCAGGAGACCCTCTCCAAGAACGAGCCTCCCAAGCAGGTGCCTGGGACAGAGAGCTCTGCCCAGTGCAGTGGCGACTGGACAGAAATGATTTTTTGGACCGTAAAAGATTTTAATGAAGAGCAGAGAGTAAAATGGTATATTAAAATATTGACGTATCATTAACTCCTGCATTACGCCCTAGCCAAAGCACTTAGCAGCAGAACTGCATGGAGTCTGGCATTGCAAAGGACCATCCCCTCCAAAGAGGATAAATCCCACCAGACCTTACAGTCCCCTTCATGAGGTATCAATTATTTATCCTGTGCACTCCAAAAGCCAGTGGGTCCATCTGATACGCAGGAAGACTGCTAAACAAGCTGCTGCTCAGGCCGGTGAAATGTTAGTCTTCCCCCATGGGACGCTGTCCGTGATTCCATCCAGGAGCTGGGCAAGGAGGGAAGGCGCTGGTCCTCACTGAATTTCCTACTGATGCTCACCTTCACGGCCAGCTTCTCCAGGGCATCCTTCCCCTGCCGAGCAGCTCCACTCAGACGTAGCTGCTGCCCTTCTTCCTCACGCACGGCAAACTAGATTAAATTCCTCATGAAATTAACTAGCAATCTCTCACAATTAAACTCATAATTAATGTAAATAGTCAATTTAATATATACCCAAGAGGAGATGTTTATTTAAATGCACTCTTACTGGTCATTTATATTCTATTGCATTACATTAGGCTGGAAGATCCATCTGTTAGTAAGCTTGCCCGAGACTTCTCATTAAATAAAATTGTAACAGGAGTTGCAATGCAGGTTTTTTTTTTTTTTTCATGCCAATTAGCTGCCCCAAAAAAAGACATCCAACTATTTTAGTTACCTGTAAGAGTCAAAATAGAAAAAATATGGGTGATTTCTTGTGAAATAAATGTTCCCTATATTCCCTTTGAACACGTGAGGGGAAAACCTATGCCTTTGTCAAGTTTCAGATGTGTAAATGAGATTGATTTTCTTGCTTTTGTCTCAGACCTCACGTTTGCACTGGACTACTCCGACTAAGGGACAAATATCATGGTAACTATTTTCGTTGTACAAAAACTACTCGTGTCAGGATATGTCCTCAACACAGTATGTGTTTGCACTGGGAGAGTGCTTCTGAAGTGCATCCCCCGTCATCCCCACTGCCCACGCTATGGCTCACACAACAGAGTGGTCTCAGAGACACCAGCTGGATCCCCTGATGATGAAGCTAAACCAAAAGATGAGCCCGGGGGACACACCTGTGTGCCAATGGGATGAGACTAGAGCAAGACCGAAGCAACCCCTGCTACTAAACATCAAGTTTCTAGCACCTCTTCCCTTTCACAATCTGCTCCTATTGCACTGCGCCACTTGCAGAAGTGTCCATGGACCGAGTCAGTGCTCATCATCCGAGCTCACCTACCTGCTCTCCATGGAGATGTGGAATACCCCCCTGGACAACTCACTTAGAAAAATAACTTATTTGCAGCTTAGGTCAGAAACAATCACTCCACCCCAGGGCATGCATCTATCTTTCTATCTCTTTACCAACCAACCTACCATCCAGGACCATGCCTACCTACCTACCTACCATCTAGGGCCATGCCTATGGAGGCAGCTTAACCTGTTTTCAGACTCCAAAAAAGCACTTTTGCACTTTATTTATTTGCAAGTAAAACTCTATTCTGAAAAGTGGAGTCGCAGCTCCCGAGTCCAGGCCCTCTTGCATCCCGAGCGTGCACAGAAACCTGCTCCTGGCGTGGCACAGCACGTTGTGTAGGGACAAAAAGTAGCCAGAACTCGGGACTTGAGCAGAAACACTTCCTAATGATGCTGTGTGCACTGGAAAGTAATTTCTGGAACCCAAACTATGTAAATAAAGTCTTCGTCTGACCTCTTTCTCCCCTCTCAGTTCCCAACCTTATAAATAACTCTTACTTCCACCTTCAGATTTTTTCCAGAGCTCTGCTGAGGCTTTTGGTCTGCCTATTTTTAGCTTTGCATTTATTGACAGTGGTTTCCTCCTTGTCTGCCTATTCAGGCTGCAGCCTGGAGAATGCAAAGGTTATTTTCTTTCCCCAAACTGTCTTTCCATGGACAGATCTGTAAAGTTTCTGAAGACAAAAAGAGAGGTCACCATTTCTTTCCGTCACGCCTGGCATACACATCCTCTGTGAGCCACCACGGGACTCACACACTGGCTGCCTCCAAAAACTTCCCGAGACATGAGAACATGCTCCCCGATACCCAGGTACAACCAGTCCTCTCTGGGGAAGGCAGCAAGGAAGACGTTAATGCGCATAAAGAGGAGTAGGAGGGCAGGATGTATTTTAGATAACTCCAGTCAGAAAAAAATATATATTATCACTAATGGCTGAAAAACTGCTAGAATAAGAGCAGGTATTTTTTCCTGTTTCTCAGCAGACAGAATCAAATAACTAGCCTCGTACTATGCTTGTTAACAAGGTATAAATTGCTGTTAGTTGGGCAAATTTCTTGCCGGGTGGTTGGAGGTAGTGCGTGACAGGCTGTGTGGGATCACGCAGGTTTAGCGTGCTTCAAAAGTGCAAAGGGTATGTTCATACAGCTAACAGAGCCTGAGAAAAGACACAGATCCCATCAAACGTGTCCTTTTCTGAATCCCATTAACCAAAAGGAGGTTTAAAACCCCAAGCAGTCTTAGCAGCAGATTATTTTTTTATGGTGGTAGTCCTTCCTTGTGGGGTAATAATGCAGAAAAAATGGAAAATGATGATAGCGTCAATTTAAGCCATAAAAAAAGATAATTGTTTGATGAACCTATTCATTTATGTGAACTGTTCTGTTTGCTCGGTGCTCTGCTTCAGGCACAGAAGTTTAGACAAATCCAACGCGAGGGCTAAAACGACAGAAGAAGTTGTAAATTGTTGTAAAAATTGATTTTACAGAGATACGTGCTGTAAGGCCCGATTTTCAGAGACACGCTTAAAGTAGGACACATGATTAAAGAACTTGCTGAATCAGAGATTTTGTGCACAAAAGACCAGTTATGCAGCTAACTGGCTGTGCAAATAGACAGCGTGGTTTCCTCATGCAGTTGTAACTGCATACAGAAAAGCTACTTGTTCATCGCTGCTACAGCTTGCATGAGCACTAACTGGGAAAATATGGTGTTTAGTACGGCCACAGATTCACACATTTTCCACTGTGAGTTGAATTTTGGCTTCCACCTTGCCTCTACCCGTAAGATCTGCTTTGAAAAGCCGGCAGGACAGTTGAAGTCTGTGGTAGATTGATCCTCCAAGACTTGAAGTGACTCAGATGCTCGATCTGAGGAGTAATTGATAGCAGCAGAAGGTAGCTATCCAGTCCAAGGACCTGGATATGGTGAGGATGATGGTGGTAGCACAGCCTGTGGGTGTGCTCCATGGCTGTGTCTTACCAACAGCAGAGTGCCAGGATGGGTTTTGTCCCAGGGCCTGGTGGAGAACATGCTCCAGCCTGTCTCAGGTCCCTGTTTTGTTTATTTTCTAATCCTCAGTTTCTTGTCACAGTCTCTTAACCTTTCCAGCCTTTCCTATCTGCCAGCTTGTGAGCTCTTTGCCCTCGGCCTGGCCTCTCCTCCCAGTCCTTGACGCGGTCTCTGCACCACCCCAGCCTGCAGGGCTGGTGGCCTTGCTCCAGTCACAGCCTCTGTTCTTCTGCAAGGTCTCTGCCTTCCTCCCCTTGAGAAGCTCCTGGGTGGCTCCTTAGCCACCTTCTCCCCCACAAATGGGACTCTGACAGTAAATGGATTAATATGATGAATGTCACAGGTGGGACACGAGGAAAGGAACAAACCTACCTCGGACAAAGGCTTGGATGGTGTATGGTCAATGGGGCACTGGGCTACGCATTGATCGGGATGGAAAACCACACACCGGGCAGCTGCTCACCTGGTGGGCACCGTCCTTCCTGTGCTAGCAAAGAGGCAAGGCTGGGTGACCGGTGAGGGGACGGGGTGTTGACAGTGGCTGGAGGATGTCACAGCGCTCTGACTTAGGGACCGTTTAGAGGAAGAAGCTAGAAATCAAGTCAGCAGGGAGAGGTCGTGCCCATGTAACCTGAGACAGGAGGTGTGAATACTCCTTCGTAAGTGATCACACAGTCAATGAAGAGATTTCGGAGTCCACTTTCCTACAGGCACTTCCTGGGTGTACCCCACCTTGCAGCTCCATCTTCCTTCAGCATGGTTTTGTGTGTGCACGCACAGCATTGTATAGATTCAGAGCAGCACCTCCTACCACACCCTGGAATGAATAGCTTGGACAGACGATAAGGCAGATGTGTAAGGCATTTGCGGTATGAAACGCTACTGAATAAGCAAGCAGCTGTACACTGATCTGGCTTCATTTTCCAGATGGTCACAGCAAGCAGCATCCTGCAGAGAGCATTGTAATGGTCAAGTCCTGAGCTGACAAAGGCTGAGTAAGTGTAATAATATCTGCGACTTGAAAGAAAGGATTGTACAATTCCTGCCAAGAACAGATGGCAAGATAGTGTTCTTAGCCACAACTGATACCGACCTACTAGCAGGAACCACAGATCTTTATTGCAAACATATCTTATGACAATTGATGCAATCCCTTAATCAAAGAGCCTTGACTGTTCCTCTGGTTAATTCCCCCATCCAATTGACACTACCAGGCAGTGTCTGGTATAAGGCTTAGCCACATAAGCAGCTCCTAGATTCCTATCTCTTGAGGATGCTGGCTCGTATCGTGCATTACATCAGCCCGGTCAGATTAGATAGAGAAAGGGGCTTTATTCAGACTCCCTGTCAGAAGTGCCTCACGTAGAAGCTGTGATCCTAATGTATAAAAGGGCTGATGAGTGATCCAGATCCCAGACATCATGGCATCAAGAGACGTTCTTGGGGCACATAAATCAGGCAGATCCCTCTTCTGAAAGTGCCTAACAGGGCCACAGTGACTACTTGTCTCGTACATCTCAACACAGTCCGTAGCTAAGACTTTCCATGAGGACCCCCCCGGGAAAACCACGTGAGTCCAATGTCTTGATGAGCTCAGAGTAGGCACTCAACCAGTGTTGCAGGTCAGGTGGTGAAGGGCAACTTGATCACCTCCTACAAACTGCTTCCATCCATGGACTCGTGCCCTTCATCCAGGCAAGGGAAACTATTTCAGCAGCGATTAGCCAGCTAGAGCAAAGTTGCCTCCTCATTAGCCTGCACTTCAGTCTGAGCTGTACCTTTAAATATATGATAATGTATTACAATTAAAAATATTCTTTAATATGAATGTTAAAAGGTACTGGTTAGAACACGCTAACTAATGCATTTTAGAATAATACCTTTTGTCTTAAACTAAACAAGTACTCCTCAGCCGTAAGGAAACCACCCCCAGTGTTTCATTCTTCATTCATTCTAGCTTTCCGTTTGGCTATACGTGCGCTCTCCTCTCTTTTCCCACGAGATCTTCCATATTTATACTTGCTTTGGAAAGCTGTTGCTCTCCAGCCTACCATACATAATACCCAGCCTGTGAAATCGTGTTTGCCCTTGACCATTCACCCTGAAGCCAGCAAAGAAAGATGTGAAAGGTGAGGAGGGAAGGGAAGAAGGAATGTCTTTTAAAGAGATACACCAGTGCAGCTTTAAAAGCCACCCTCTACCTGCTGTTTGCAAGTCCAAGGGACAGTCAGGACATGCACTTTGAAATGGGGATGGGAAAAACAGTCCTCCCCAAAGGGAAAGGAGGATCCCCATTCAGAGGGAATGTCAGGCTGTCCAAGTCTGAACCTACCCCTAAAAATATGCTTCAGCCAAGCTCCAAGCATCTTCCCAGACCCCAGCACATGCTGGAGAGATGCTGGTGGCCTCGTGGAGAGCCCAGGGCTGCTGTCTGCTCTGGGGTCCAGCTCTCCATGCGCAGAGCAATTCCAGGCTGGGGGTGCAACTCCTTCAGGCTGTGCCTGTCTGAAGAACACCACCGAACTGACCCACAAAGCAATCCTTTATGGCATCAAAGAACACGTGTTCATTTCCAAACCCCACAAATTTAAAAGCAAAAGCAGCATCCAAAATGCCAATTGCACTTTTAAGAGGGATGGCTGCTCCTCTTCCCTCTGTGTTGCTTTTTGTCTTTTCTGCCATGCATTTATACAAACAGTCATGGCCAGGGGGGACTGGGGGGAGGGGGTCATCATTGCTATTGTTTTCTTTTCAGATTAAAACCTTATCCTTGCAGATCAGGCAAAACATCAGCTCAAACACTCTTGGCGCCATCGGAGTCCAAATCCACCTCTGAGGCTGCGGGCAGGGCTCTCGCCTTCCCGTTTCTGTAGCTCAGCAGAGGCTTGGGTTCCCAAAAAACCCCAGTGCCTGTCTTTGATCGCCTGCTCTCTGCTTTATTAAGATGCACAGACAATACTGCTGCAAACACCAGTGGGGATAGAAAGAGCCTGCACATACCAGCTGAAAAATAACAAAGTGACATTCACTCAGAAAATGAAACATAATACAACTGGGGAAAAGGCAGCTGAAACGCAGATGTTCAAGGGGACGAGAAACCTAGAAAGTCAGAGCTCTGGAGGAGAGCTGGGGGTGGCAGGAAGCAAAGGATGCACCGAAAGGAAATGCTGCAGATGGTTTTGACACAGTGTTACGTGTGCCCCTGCGGAGACAGGGGGGTGGTGGTGGTACACACCGGAGCTTCTTGCTTGTGCATGATGCCATGACCATAAAGTTGGGTGAGGCTTCTCCATGCTGGAGCCAAGCTGCAGTCTGCTTCCCCTGGGGCTCTTCTGAATTACACACCTTCACGCCGGCAATCCAAGCACACTTCTTTCATCCTTCTCTAATGGTGCAAAGAGAGCTGAACTGGTCAAAAATGGTCAGGGAAAGACGTCTTCCTCTGTTACCTGCTTCTCTCTCCTACCCACCAAACCCAGACCATGTGCATAGGGCCTGCAGAGCTCTTACACGCTCCCTGGGGATAATTTATCACACCCAAATCTTCTGGTGAAATAAGGCTGCTGCTGAACCTTTATGGCAGCTGCAGGAGTTAGAAAACATCAATGAATCCCAGTCTCAAGGAACTGCTTTGCTTCCTTCTGTGCAGCCGAGGCGCACGCAGAGGGCAGGGAGCCTCATTTCCCAGGCCTGCTTTAGCTCACTGCACAAGAGTATGCTCGAGACACAATAGGAAAAAAAATGAAAAGCAGTACTAAAAGGTAAGCGAAATGCATACTCCGTCTCTCTCTTGCACCCGGAATGTAATATGAAAGAAGAAGAGATTTTACGTGGATCTTTGTTTAACTTCTCTTTGCTGGAAGCTCAGCCTCCTTTTCCTTGGACTGTCCTTGCAAGTTCCCTCTGTTCATAGCTGAGGATCTCATGTGACACGAGGCACTCCCTGTGCCCACATGTCTGGATGTCTTCCCTAACATCTTTAACTTGCAAGGGCTTTACAACTGCTCCGCTTACAGCCCTTTGTCTACATCTTTTGGAGCATTTCCCCACCCTGCTGCTGGTGTCCCTACAGCTTGTGTGCCCATTCAGAGGGCTCTTGCTCATTTCAGAGAAGTTTTTGAATCGTTTCCCATCCCCATCTACTTCTAAAAGCAGAACCAAAAGTGTTATGTGTAAATACAGTTTAAGGAAGTTGGTGTAACTACCTTTGATGCCATATTTTTTTCATACTTTTCCAGAGGAGCCCAGATAATGTTTTCTGGTGGGTGTTTTCTGAGACTGTCATTTTTTTCATTGCGTAGTTCTGTTTTCTGGATAAAGGTGAGAGAGATCCATGATTTTCCCAAACTTTTTTCATTTACGGACATCTATCCAGGGCAGGTAGCAGCACTGAAATAAAGAATTGAAGCCTCCTAAGGGCTCACTAGCCTTCACTGCTTTCTATGAACTCTTTCAAAACCATTCCCTGATGTCCAGGAAAGCACTGGGCTTGACTCCGTTTTGGAAAAAAAAAAAAAAAAAAAAAAAAAAAAAAATCTGAAGACGGCTCCATGTTAATAATCGTCCAGGCCCAAGACGTTTGAAGGAACAATGTCTTCTTTCAGATTCCCACCATGGTGATCTCGCGTCCGGCTGTGCGGCTGTGCGGGGGTCTGAGCATCGCATGGCCCAGATTCCTTCCCTGACTTGCAATTGTTCTGCTGCATGACCTATCTCCGTCATCGCTCCCCATAGCCCTGATTGCTGTCGCCCTTGAGTCCTGGGAAAGGCACTTAACCTCCCCAAGGTTCAGTTGTGACCTCTGTAACAGAAATTGCTCCAGAGCCTCATGCAAGGAGCACTCTGAAGGCTGGGAATGAGCTGCTTTTGCTCATTAGCGGGAGCTGGAAGGAGTTAAAAGGGGAGCAAGGAATAGCGGATGACCCTGAGAATGCTTTCTGAAGTCTGAATTGGGCCAGGCTGCGGCATCCCACTACCTGACCTGCCTGTTTCCTGAGCCCATGGCAGCTGCGCATCTCCCTGCCGCGGTGACTGGCAGGGTCCCAAGCGCGCACGAGGCATTTCGGCTCCTTGCCCTGTGCTCTCACACCCAGATGTTCACAGGGAACATACCGAACATTTTCATTGCTTTTTTTTTCATTCATCCCGAGGCTTCGCTGGACAATCCAAGTTCTTCCCAGCCCTCCTGGTGCTGAATAAGCCCACCTTCTGGTGCGCTATTTCATCATGTGAATTCAGCCCTAATTGTCCGCCCTCAAAATTTGAGAATTGCTGAATGAATTCCTTCCTCAACATGAAGGAAGTTCTCTCCTTTGTTTAAGGACTGTGGCACATTACAGCAAGTTTCCTGTTAAAATGCCTCTCTCATCCCAGTAACCCTTTGTGTTCTCCAAAACTTGTCTCATGAGCCGTGGAAGGAATGCAGTCTTACATGAAATGCTTTTGAGCATTTCGTTAGTAACAACTCATTCCTCTCCAAGGAACAAGCTAAATGCAAACAGCAATTACCCTAAAATCATTTTCTACCAATAGTCTAAATTTCTGCATTTTACTGTGTAACGTACAGATGTGCTTCTGCTTTGCTCTTGAAGAATGAGATGAATCGGCTCAGAGGGAGGAAGCACGGGTTTAATTTTAGCTCCTTGGTACATTCTGAAACTCAATGCAATTGCTTTTATCGTGATTCCTCGTGCTCAGACTATTACTGTTTATTCACCATGTAGGAAGCCTTCCATAATGTGAATATACAATGATACATGATATAGACAGAATCTTTCTTGAGAAACAATCAATAACAATTTGTTAACACTATCACACTCTTTAAGTGTCCTCATTTTTAAGAAGTCATCAATTATGTGATCAAGAAGTTCTCATTTATTTCCTAAATACCATTTACAGTAACAGGATGCTGATTTATACGATTGTGTATGACAAAATAAATACAGAGAATAATTCAGCTTTGCTTGCATCCCTTCTGTGTGTGCTATTTGAGTCCCTGCACAGTATCCTAAAAAGTGTTTTCCAATAATTCCATTTCTGGAACTATAAGTGAATGAGACCCCTGAACTTCTGAGTGTCAGCACATTTTTGCTGTACAAGCAAAGGAAAAAATAACAATAATTACATTAAGTGTCACTGAGACACAAAATTGTCAAAACAAGAGTGAAATCTCAAACAGAGATACAGTTTGGAGGGGGGACCTAATGGTGCTGCTGAAAGACAAGTAGCCATCACGTACATGCAAGGCTTTTCTATTTCAATTGTCTTTCTCTTACTGTCTCCCACTCATCCAGCTTCAGGGAATGTCAAGGAAGCAGCCAGTCCCATCATATGTGTTAATATACTATTAGGTGAAGGGTACCTGCAATATCACTGGGAAAATAAATAAATAAATAAATAAATAAATAAAATAAAATAAAATCTCATAACAAATAGATTTGCTTCCCACTTGAAATACAATGAAAATGTTTCATTAGCGAATAAGCTGGTGGCTTATAAATATGTGCTTCTTAGCATTAAGAGGTAGAAGAAACATGCAGTATAAAACAACTTGAGGTCAATAAGGCCAATATTGCAGCTTATGGATGAAATTAAGTCTCAGCCTCACAGTTTTTAAATGGTGGTGCATTTAATAAAATATGCTTTTTTTTTTTTTTTTTAACTTATATTGCCAATTATGTTTCAAAGGCAGAAAGACCCAAGCTTTAGAGCATCTCATTTCAGCTTGCAATCTGCGTATTCTCTGCTTTTCCACTTTCATCCTGATTTTTGATAGCACTTTTGAGAAGATAATTAAAAGATCTGAATTAGTTGAGGGTGAGCGTTATGACCAGCAAGCTTGCTGGAGGAAGGTCTTTAAAAGCACAAGATGGATGAGAAGCGATACGGATGCATGCTAGCATTATTATTCTTTCCATTAGGCCATTTACTGCTCTTGATCTGTGACAGAACTCCCACTGATGTCGAATGAAGATGTACGCATTGATCCAGGGGGAAGAAAAGGCTCTTGCAGGAGGAGTATATTTTTCTTCCTTTCTCCCTCTGTGACAGAGAATTGATCAAAGTGTCAGCTCTTGGGCTGCAGAGTTTGTCACGGCAAACTTGAGGCCTGATCCAGCTTGAGGCCTCCACCACCCTTCACTCATTCTGATGAGAAAAAACATGGACACCATGGTGGTGGATGGCTGAAGCTGCTGGGCTGGAAGCACTCGGGGTCTGGAAGTGGCCCCCAGGAGGCTGTGGTGATGGGTGCTGCCGGGCCTGGTGAGGAGGTGGCATGGCAGCTGGTGGCCACCACCAGGAAGGACGGACTCTGGGACGCAGCAGCAAGGAGCATCATGGCCTGTTGCACAGACCACACGACCCAAAAGATATCAGATATCCCGAGATCTTTAACCACCAGCCCAGAAGGCTTGCATGGACTGGAAACCTGGCAATATTCAGGGTTATTGCCAATATTGCCATGCATGGCCAAAAGGGTGAGGTGGGAGCTCACCCCCACCCCATGCAGCCCTCACACTCCAGAGGTTTCCAGGCCCAGCAAACTCTGGCCATTCTGCCCTCCAAGTAAAGTCTGATTTATACTCGTCCCCCACATGTATAGCATTTGTTTATTTCTGTAATATATTAAAATACAGAAACATTCCATACTTGGGGGGGAGCTTAGAGGGAGAGTAATGACTTACACATGTACTGTGCTACATTGGATGTCTTCCAGTATCATAAATAAGAAGGAAAGCAAGATTTTACAGCTCAGCCATTAATGAGAACAGTCCACTATCACATATGGAAAAATACTTTAGTCAGTAAAAGCTGAGACAACACTGATGGCATTTAGCTGTCCGGCATGAATCATCTTCATAGAATAAATTCCAAGATAAAATATTATATCTTTAGTTGATTTGTAGCCTCATTGCAGGCAGATGCAAATAAATGTTGGCATTGGTATGCTCTGAAACTGGCTAGCACAGCTCTAGAAATAAAATAATTGAACTGTAGGTACTAGACAAGCACATTGTTTCAAGGCTTAAACCTTCCAGGTATTCTTTTGTGTTACTTGCAGGTGCTTTTTTTCCCCCCTCCCCATGCCAGGTGGTTTGCAGAATAGAAAACTGAATGAACACTGCAGGTGAGTCAGGGCTCTTTTAAGAAATGGGCATAGCTGACAACTTCTTTACAGAATAGTTTGAAGAAAGGGAAGGGAAGGGAAGGGAAGGGAAGGGAAGGGAAGGGAAGGGAAGGG
>NC_048893.1:174565154-174594521 GCF_011077185.1 Oxyura jamaicensis
AGAAAAGAAAAGAAAAGAAAAGAAAAGAAAAGAAAAGAAAAGAAAAGAAAAGAAAAGAAAAGAAAAGAAAAGAAAAGAAAAGAAAAGAAAAGAAAAGAAAAGAAAAGAAAAGAAAAGAAAAGAAAAGAAAAGAAAAGAAAAGAAAAAGTCCTAAGGAAGGCATTTAAACACTGAAGTAAAATAGTCTGTATGGCAGAAATGGAGATTCAAGAGCCATTCACCTCCCAAATGTGTGTTACACCGATGCTTCTATCCGCCACCCCCAGGGAGCAAAGCACTGTACTTTTTCACATTTTTTTTTGCTGCTAAGAGAAGCGTTTTCCAGCCTCTCCCACAAAATTCCTCTCCAGGCTTGTTTATGGCCCTCACTCTCCAGGACACCGATTATCTTCATCTGCCGTCTCACTCAGCGCTGAACCTGCTCTGAAAGCCTGCAGGCACCCACAGCTGCTGAGCTGAGAGCTTTATATTCGAAGCAGGCTTCCTCCATGGAGAGTACGTGGAGATGTGTGCCTCTGAGGGGTGTTTTGGGTCTGAACCATGCCTGAAAGTGCCTCTTTCTCCATGATACATGCTCACTGCTAGCTGGGGAGAACCTGGCCACCAGTGCCTACATGGGCTGTAAGTGCCTGAGCACCTGTGTGGATCTGAGCCCTTTGACCTTCCCAAATGATCTGGTTGGGCTTCATGCCTGCCTACACATGCAACGCTGTTAGTAAAATAAGAGCTCGCAGTCATCAATACTTTCTGCAGCTAGTCATTAACGTTGCTTGCATGCATTTGCCCATGCCTCAGGAGAATCAAAGGACAAGTTTTGCATAAAAATATTAGCACAGCCATCATCAGTAAACTGCCAATTTTTCTTAGTATTCAGTGCATGCCTTTAAATATTCTCCAGGCTGTGCCACTGTGAGCAGGTGCCAGCACGCTCCTCTGAGTGCAGTAACTTGCACCACAATAAATGTAAGCAAAGTCTGAGATCAGGTTGCACCTGTGGCTCAGCCTTTTCTCACTAATTTAATCTTACAAAGATATTTTATTTCATTTATTTAAAATATTAAAGGGAAAAAAAAGTAGGTAGTGGTGTGCTGTGAAGTGCTTGTACTAGGAAATAACACGTAGCTTTTAGAACCTGCAAAATCTGAATTCCTCCCCAGGCTTCCACGAGGAGCTGGTTTCATCCCCTGCAAGCACTGATCTTCAGTCTGCAGCAAAGAGCAGAGCAGGCCTTGTGCTCCTTACCCACTAAGCGTGTTTTGGTGATACCGCAGGGGCTTTGAGTAACCTGGTCTGGTGGGAGGTGTCCCTGCCCATGGCAGGGGGGTGGAACTGGGTGATCTTTAAGGTCCCTTCCAAGCCAATCAAGCCCTTCTGTGATTCTACGGCTCCAGGCCTGGGTCCTTTTTTCATTAACCTTGAAGAATGTGTGAGGTCAACTGTCCATTTACTGGGGGTACCTAGGCTCTTGGGTTCCCTAAATGATGGAAAAAATCCAGAGATGGGCAGAGTTGCTTGGAGATTTGAACTTTATATAGCACTAAAGCAGTTCTCAGACATGAGCTAACCTTGATAGCCCATTTTCACCCTTTTTCAAATGAGCTATTTAGCCCAGCTGGCTCCTATGTGTAAGAATGAACTTGTGGCTGTGTGTCTAGCCTGCACCTTAGATGAAATACCCCAAATCAGGGGGTGGTGCATGTAACAGGCCATTCCCTCTGTGCCAAAGACCTAGATGTGTGGGGAGTAACAGCAGATGATGGAAGCAGAGAAAGGGAAGAGACAAAGAAACAAATCAAAGATACTCCTGCACAGCGAGTACCAACCCTCCATTTGTGCTGACTCCATCGGATCAGGATAAGGGCTTTTCTGCCACGGACAGAAACCGTGGGCTCTCAAGAGAGCTCCTTTGAGAGCACTATCCCTAGGGCAGAAGCTCTCAGTAAAGCCAAGTTGAGCATTGCTAAGAAAGCACGATAAATATGGGAGAAGGACTGACTCTGGAGAGCTATACGGGTGAGAAAAAGCAGGAACAGGAACAGAAAGGTTAAACATATAGACAAAAGTAAATGGGTCGGTGTATTGGGCCAAACCATCTAATTCAATACAAACTTGTCTGAACCCAAGCCAGGAGACTACAGCATAGTGAACCTGATATATCAGTGAGGACAGGCATGCACTCAGCCACAACTCAAAAAAGATCATTCTTTTTCCTAAATATAATCATAGAATCATTAAGGTTGGAAAAGACCTCCGAGATCATCTCGTCCAACCATCACCCTACTACCAATGTCACCCATTAAACCATGTCCCTAACAGAAGCTCATGCTAAACAGAAGAGTTACAACGACTTTCTAGCCCTGCCATACTCACTGAGATTTTCATCTGCACAAGGACTGTAGCGTATTTTGGGTATCTGAAGCCTCTCGGTTCCTTTTCAGTTCTCAGCTTTGCTCAGCAATGGTCTTAGTAAGAGGCACGCAACAATCCATTTGCTTGGGTACATAATTACATTCTGACAAGATTTTCTTATAAAGCTATATTATTGATTAAATTAAAAGTATTTTTCTATAGTCATCACTATATGTTATGCCAGACCTACGATTTATTTTGGATACTGCCAGCAGGAAACTTTGTTAATGTAATACAAAAGGGAATTGCACAAATTCTTACTTTATACTACAGAAAAAGATTTGCATCCAAACCATATTAGATTTCAGGGAAATTCAAGCACTTCAGCTCTCTTTTTGTTCTTTGTGAACAAATACCAGGAAGGAGCAAATTAGCTTCTTGACACCATGAAGCAGAAATTGCTGGATAATTTTTATACTATCAATGCCATGAGGAAACATCAAGTAAATCAGTCAAAACACTCCAAAGGAATTGCTGCCCATGAATCAGGCTGCTAGATACTCAGCCATCCCGTGTTCCACTTGGTGAGGATGTAGGGGCTTGGGATTGACAGGGAAGCATGTTTTTCACCCAGACTTTTTTCTCACAAATGTTGTCCAGCGAATTCATTGCGTAATTTCTACCCCTCTCTAGCCTCTGCAGTTTGTTAGGTGCCTGAATGCTTTCCTTCTTTGATTAAGAGCACAAACTTTGGGAGACAAATACAATATTCCCTTTGTTTTTGTGCAGCACCACATGCAAGAACAGGACTCGATAGGTAATTAGAATAATGATGTTAATGGTCTAGCAAAGAGAATGAGCTCTTGACTGTCGTCGCAAAGTATCACTCACATCGCTATTAAGGGGGTACTGCAGAGTAGAGGTCATTGTCTCTGCAGGTGATCAGCAATTTAACAATAGTGCATTACGCTTGCTTTCCATCTCCATGATAGCTAGGCATGTGGTATATTTTTCATGAATCTCACTGGGGTGACTACAGATCTTTCTTTCAGATCATTCAGATAAGCAGAGATGTCTTGGGGTACCAGGAATACATTCTTTCCTCCAGCCAAGTAATAGGTGAGGTGACAGCAAGGATTCTTTTAGGGTCTTTGATCTGTAATCCATTCAATATAATTTATACCTCTTCATTAGTGAGAATCATGGCTATAATGCCAAAAGGGATGGTTTTTGTGACAGCCCTGATGGCATTTGCTGTTTCTCATGGGATTGGCGGTTTGAATCATTTTACATTTTACATAGTGGAGGAGAAGAGGGAAAACTTCACACAGAGATAAAAGCACCCAAAGGGAATGATTATTTTGAATTCCTGACCACAGTGGCTTCATCTGTAAAGTTAATGCTTGATAGGACCTGCCCCATTTATCATGAGCTGAATATAAGGTAGGCGAAAAATTAGCTGGATTTCCAGAGTCAAAGGGTGGTGGTCAGTGGCACAGAATCCAGCTAGAGGAGTTTGTCAGGTTTGGATTCAGGACCCAATTCAGGATTGCCTCATCAGTGAGGTCACCAGTGAAACCAAACGGGGAGAGCAGTCGCCAAGCTGAAGAGCAGGGCCGTCATGCACAAAGTCCTCCACAGGCTGGAGAAATGGTCCAACACTGATGAAGTCCAGCACAGAGGCAAGCAGAGCTTGGAGTCCTGATGGCCAGCGAGGTGACCATGAGCCAGCAGCACCTGGTGGCACCAGCAGAGCTTGCCATCCCCTTGGGCTGGCTGCGGCTGGGTGACCGGCCGCACTGCCCATTGGCTGGGTTGCCACTTCCAAGCGTGATAAATATTTGCCCCGTCCACCGTGTGCTGCTCAGTGCGTGGCAATCCTCTTCCAGCTTGTCTAGGTGCAGTCTCCAGGCGGGCTGGGGTACGTGACTCGTCCCGGGACAAAAGGAGGAAAGGGAGCTGCAGCAAACTGCGCTCGCTCGGCTCGCAGATTCCTTCTGCACGAGCTAAGCTTGGGCACAGAGCTCTTAAATAAGCTCTTGAACTTTTCCATTCCCTTTTTGGGCTAGATTATCCGAGAGGCTGAGGCACATAACTACCTGGCTGCTCTCATCAGCAGGGGATGTTCAGCATCTTGCAGGCTCTTCGGGTACACATCTTGCACGTGGAGGGCAGGCCAGTGTTCAGCAGACGTGGGAATTTGTGCCTATTGCTCATGTGTGAAACGGGAAAAAAGAAAGAAAGAAAAAAAAAAAAAACACTTCTATTCATATCTACTACCAATGGGATGTCACAAAAAACATCAGACTAATGAGGCACTTTATAGCAAACCTCAGCCGAGACTTTTGTTGCAGACAAATCAGTCTCCGTTTTAACAATTCCCCGTGGCCTGTACATGCTCACGATTATGTGGGCATGAGTGCGGTCACTGACTCCAAACACTGCCGTCCATCTGAATACCCCGACTTGGAGGCATTCAGTCATAAACCCCGGGTCTGCTGAGAACCTGCAACTGTGAGTTGGTCACTCCTCACATGCAAATGCAGGGAAGCGGAAGGCATTCAAAGCCACTCGGGTATGCTAGCATAAACCTTTTATGGCATGCACTAACCGCCTGCAATTAAGTGCAAGGAGGAAAAAATAGACTGACCCCATGATTCAACAGCGATGGTGTTTTACAGAGTATAGGGGCAGTTTCAAACGGACCTTGAGATGCGGGTAAAGAGGTTGCTCACTTTCTGCATAGACTGAAGCAGGAGGTAAGACCCTGTCAGTCCGATTTAAGCACTCAGCCTGTGCTTACGCACCAGGTGTATGGGTTTCTTTGATCAAATGGGCATTGTGGATACCTACGTCTGGTTGTCTGGATTCACAGAGGAGAGAAATGAGCTTTTTTTAAGGCACTGTTGCCTTTGTACTAAGAGAGATGTGTGAAAGAGCAGAGGTGAATGGCTTTCTGAATGTGCCCAGTCTCGGCCATTAACTACAAAGGGTGGCTAGGTCAGGCACATATGGCCTGGTAATAGATATTATTAGGAAACAGTTAAGAAAGATGAATCCGACCTGGATCCTACAGTGTCATCTCTTGAAGAATTCCAGCACAGTGGTCTACACTTAGATGAGATGTCCCTCTTGCTCTGAGTGGAGGCCTTCAAAGCAAATTCCTCCCTCTGTTAACTTTGGCAGACAGCTTCAATGGGTGCCTGCGATGCTGACACAAGCTAAGGGCCAGAAGGAGGCAGCCTGCTTCCCAGGCACTGCAAATCCAAAAATCTCCATCAGCTGTTCCCTTGTACGAGGGATTTAACAGAGCAAGGGAAGTTAGGAACCATGAAAGGTCAGAACTGTAGCAAGAGTTATTGGAAAAGCGCTCCGTCAGCTGAGGACCCAGTCCCCTAAAGCTTTTGCCACACATGTAGCCTTTATTCGTGGGGCTAAGCAGTTTCTTTGACTGTGTGCAAAGGACAGTGCTTGCTGGATTGGATCCCTGTTCATAGAAAGATTTACTGTACTCAGCAGTTTGTTACGGCATCCTCTTGAGTGCAATCATACAGTAAAAGTTGCAAAAGTGGCTTCTACTCTAAAGCCTTGCCTTCACGGCATGCCAGAAATGTTGCCTTTTCCGATGGGACGTCCCAAGGTTGATTGCGATCCAAAGGTCACTGATGAAAAGTCAGGGCAAAATGCTTTCAGCTGGTGATGAACCGTGATTGTCCCCGTATGTGCATGAAATTCACTCCTTTGCAACTTCCTCCACCATCCGCGGAAGTATGTGCCATGAGCCAGCATGGCAAATATACAGGGTGGGATAACATGAACCACCAGGATGAGCTAGTGGATCGAGCACCGTGCTCTCAAAACCCTGTCACATTTATAAGCATTGCTGTGAACCCAGGACCAAAGCTGAAATGACAGGGAAATTGAAGTTCTAGACACTTTTCATTTTTTCCTGATAAGGTTGAATATGAGATATTGGCTTGTCTGACAGCGTGAACTTTAAGAGGACATTGTGTACAAAGTGTCTTACACCCTTCCCATGGAAATCAGAAGTCATTCTAAAAAAGACTTAAAAATGGCTTAAATGCTTTAAGCACCTAGAAGACTTAATAAGGATTTAACTTGGCTTTAATGCTTACATTGTGCTACCTTAAAGATTTAAGAAAGCTTAAATGCTTATGTGCCTTAAGAAGTTAGGGTAACAATTGTTTTGTCTGCACAAAGCCCTAATAATCAGGATTTGTTGGGTGAAACCCTTCAGGGAGGTCTTCAAATCATCTCCTTCATTACCAAAATCACAGGAAAAAAAAAAAAAAAAATGGCTGAGGCTGGCAGGGGGCTCTGGGGTCACCTCCAGCAGGGCCCCCCAGCGCAGGGTGCCCAGGACCCCATCCAGGCGCCTTGTGCCGCTCTCCCAGGAGGAGACCCCACAGCCTCTCTGGGCAGCTCACGGTAGCACCTGCTAGAGGTATGCTCTGTAAGGGTGACCTGAAAGTGCCAGCTCTTAGTTTTGCCTCTCTACCTAAATATCCACCACTTTTGCCTTGCACCCACCAGCACAGTATTCAAGGTTTATCTCATCCAAGTGTGTACATTGCTGTGAGGTCTGGAAAAGCTTTTATCTCCATGTGGTGTTTTGCAGGACTGAAGAACCATCTGGCTGAGAGGCTTGCCCAAGAAGACATAGGAATGGACACTTGAACCCAGGTCTCCAACCCACCAGGCCCTTGGCATGTTCCCTTCCATGGGGAGGGAAGAGTCAAGGTCTGTGACCCTGCTCTTTCCAGAGCCCTGGGAAGCCAGAGACCTCTCTGGAGCATATGGAAGGAGAGGCTGGGGTATCACTCCTTGTGGGGGCACAGCCTCCCCCAGCAACATTTGTTCTGACCAGCTCTGGTGTCCTACAGGCAGCTGCAGCAACCACAGCTCTCCACCAGCCTTGATATTTTTCCCCTTGCCAAGGCAGGAGCCTCTGAGCTCAGCCTTGGCCTGGCCTTTGTCCCTGATCCCAGGGGTGATATAACACTGCACACTTTAACCTCAGATTAAAATTACAGGGCCAGATTCAGCTCTATCACCTGAGCACTTTGATCCCTACCTTGCTCCTCCGCAGCATTTCTCCCTGAGGCCAGCAGAGCCACACCAGCTCAGCCCTGGGTGCATCCAGCACCTAGAAGATCATCCATCAGCATTTCATTCCTCATCCTTCCAAGGCCAAGTGGGGGACAGGGAAGCCCTCGGCCGTGTGCTGCCACTTTGCTGTTGTTGGGCTGGCTGCTGACAGCAGACACCCCAAACCAGGGGCTGTCAGCATCGCTAGGGGCAGGCCGAGCCAAGCCATTTAATTTGCACAGGGTTTGCTTTGCAAATGCTGTTTTGAATATGCTACCGCGAAGTGCCCCGTTTCTCTGTCTTTTCTTCCAGGGCCCGGGACACGTCCTGTTTCCCAAACGGGCCCCGAACGGCATTACCCAGCAAGCGCCAGCACCGTGAATAGTCGCAGCACAAATTCCTCGTGTCAGCTCTTCTGTAACTGATGTCCCCCCCCGCGCCAAGCAGCGCCAGGACCTGCTGCTGCTCCCAGCCAAGCTTTCCAAGGTAGGACAATCGCCCTGGTATGTAAACGTGGTATTTACCAGCTTTCCATACTTAATGTTACAGCTAGTGTCTGAGAATGGTCATTAGCTATAATTGTTGTGAAGATGTCTTTGTCTTTTCTATTAGTACCTCTGATATAACTAACTTTTCATGTCCTTTTTTTTAATAGGCAGCTTCAAAGAAGCAACAAAGCGACGAGCACTTCTGTTCATACCAATGGCCTTATTTTGTGTGTTTTAACCTGGGAGATAGCCATCCAGCGTGTGGGCTGGGTAACAGGTGATGGACACTCAAGTAAATATATACACACTGAAGAGGAATGTGGAAACCCTTCTAGGGTTTATTTAACGTGGTAACAGAGATACACGGTTATTACTCTTCCAGAAAAACTAGAGAAACTAGCTCTGAACCTTCAGAAAAGAAAAAGGGGCTTTGAGTCATTTACAAAAAATAAAGACAAGAATTGAGACCTCTAAATGTCCTTTATCACCTTCAAATACTGTGGCTAAGCTGCACAAGCCGGGATCCAGTTACACCCTGAACATTGCCTTTCGTGCAAAACCCATCTCTGTATGCTTCGGGGCCCTAATTAGGGTGTTACAACCAAGAGAAAAAGAAAAAAAAGAAAATCAGAGATGTGAGCGAGCATGGGTTCAGATAAGCTTTGAGTAAGATGGGAGAGGCAGTGAAGCGGAGAGCTAATGTCATCTCCCGGTAGGGGTCAAGAATTTAAGCCCAGAGTATGCAGGATGGGTGGGCCCAGAAGGAATGCCAGATGACTTTAAATAGCAGAAGGAACTAATGTACAGACGAGCCATCATGGGGGAGAACACAAGCAGCTTGTAGAGCAAGATTTCTGCCGTCCTTTTTTTAAAAATGAGTTAAAAAATACTTGAGGGAAATGAGGGAAAAATACTGCGAGGTGAATGCAGAGGGGGCAGATTTGTGCAGACTCCTTACCTCTGTCATTGGATGGGCTGTCTCCCGGAGCACACTACCATATGATTAGTTCTTGAATTAATTAGGAACATTACGAGCGGCCCATCCTCCCTGTGGTCAGTGCTCTGAACCTCATTAGCACCAGCGCACAGCCCATTAGCAGAAGGCTTGCAACATCAAACCCTCCGAAGGCTGGCTGGTGAGCAGGACGGGATTTGGCAGCCTCTAACAAGTGCATCCCCAGGGATAAAGACCTGCACATGCGAAGGCCTGACAGCATGGCACACGGGAAGGACCTCAGGGACCATCCAGGCCCATGGAGAATACCAAGCATTTTTTGCAGGCTTTCTTCTTCTGTCGTGCTGGAGAGTGCTTGATGGCATCGCTTTGAACTGCTTGGTGCTCGCAGTCTCGGGATGTGGTGTTTCCCAGGGGACAACAAGAGAGAACTGGCAAATTGCTGATAGCCAAGTAGAAAAAAAAATAATAAATAAATAAATAAATAAATAAATAAATGCAGTAACGACAGTAACATTTGGCTTTGTAGCTTATTTTCTGAGGAAGGTGGTTTGGGGTTGCATTTTCCCCCTGAATTTTCACACATAACTACATTAGTATAATCTGAGTCATGTCTGCGTATTTACAAAGAAACAGATCCCCAAGGAGTTTATGGATTTGTCATCCCAGCTCTGAATCCCAGAGAACGATCCTTCCAGACCATAATGAGATATTGCGTTTGCTTCTGGAGACAAAAGCTTGTCTTTGGATGCCCATCCAGCTTTTCCAGAGACGTGAATAAGAGTCATGTGTACGTAACCCTTCTGCCAGGGCTTTGGGCAGCAGTGCAGGCTGGGTTCAAGCACCAGGGCATCACTGCAAAACCTCTAGCTTGAGCTCACACCTGGGAAAAGCAGGCTAAGCTATCTGATGGTCAGTCATCTCTCAGCTTTCTCACATAGGTGTCA
Organism: Oxyura jamaicensis; assembly: GCF_011077185.1. NCBI lineage: Eukaryota > Metazoa > Chordata > Aves > Anseriformes > Anatidae > Oxyura > Oxyura jamaicensis. The sequence continues at coordinate 174,575,003 of NC_048893.1, forward strand.
GATGGGCAGCAGAAAATATGCTTACTAAAGGGAGAAAGGAGTAGTTGAACAAGGTAAGTAAACAGTGTCACAACAACGAATTCCTAAACTGTATCAGTTTCAATTTCCCTTCCTTTGGGATAAAGCTGCTTGGCAGCTTTCCTGCTGCTGCGTCACCTTTGCTGGTGGTTTGAGAGTTGGTCTTACAAAGACATGAGCCTGTGCTCTGCAAACATGTTTCCTGCTGCATGCTGCTCTGCTGGGGCTTTCTGCCACTGCAGCTCCTGGGAAACTGTACGGAGCACTGGGAGCTGATTGCAGAAGCTCTGAAGCCCCATCTACATGTCACACACCCCTTGCAAGAAATGGTCACCAGTGGTCTCCTGCTCTATCCAGAGCCCTATCTTCCCTTTTCAGCTCAGATGCTGAAAGCTGTGGGTTTAGGCTGAGGGAGCCACTCATCCCAGGCTCCTTCTGAAAGATTTTGTTGACCGTGCTCGTGCACCTTAGTGCAATCACCAACTTTCCTGCATGTAATACTGTTTAAACAGGTGCACCTCTCAGGCATAATAACGCAACACATGCAAACCATATATGCTCCAGTCATGGCCTTTTTGTTTCATTTCACCTGGTTTGGGGCACTTTTGTCCAAAGGACAAGGAGAAGCTTTTAAAATTTATTTGGTTTTCTCTAGTGTGTGCATTATGTGCACTGCATCTCCACCTGAGAGTGGCTAAGCACGTAGGACCTGAGCTCACAAGCTGAATCAGGGGAGTTATTTGCATCCAAAACTGACAAGAAAGTGAAAGGAACCCAGAATCAACTATATTTGGAGCACAATGTTCATGGATTTTTTTTTCCCCTAATCTTCAGCAGTTACTGATTGGATCATCCCTTGAAGTGGCTCCCAGACCATTTATTTCCCCTGATGTTCCTGCTTGGCCTGTTATTCATGTTACTGCCCGCTGTCTGTGGGGTCAGGCTGAAATATCAGTTCCAACACTACCTTATGGAAATCACTGTCATGAATGACGCACTTGCTGCTACTGTCTCAGGAGAAACGAGAAGTCACATATCCATGGCCCTGGTCCTGTGTGCAGGCAGAATGGGAAAACACTTGTTCAGTCATGGCAGTCAAAGTCTGCACTGTTCTCCAAAAGTAGCATTTCGCTTTTGAATGTTTATACCTGCTGTCTGTCATTTCCATCTGATGTCACTTTGCTCTGGTGTTAAATAAAAGCAAATAACGTGTTCAGCTGAATTTCTCTGTGTTACTTCAGCTGACATGTTTTGTACTATCTCAAGTCATTCTGTCAGGTTCCTTCATATTTGCCATCACTCCCACCTGAGTCTTTTAATCTTCCAGTCTCTTCCATGCCTCAGATATTTTATTGCTCTTTCTATAACCCTTCAGACCTTTTTGGCCTCATCTCTGAAGTACCCCATGGATTTTTCTAGTTTCAATTATCCTGGGCAAATTGATGTCCTCACTGTGTTTTGCCATTGCCTGGTTTGTCCTCTTCTCTACCTCACTAGGAAGCATTTCCTCCAAGCCTGCCTTCATTCATGGAAATAGCTGAAGAGCCACCTATTGCTTTGGATCATTCTTTAAAAGTCTTCTTCAGCACGATGGCTGCAAAAATCGTAATGAACCCCTCTGGGGCTGCCATGTGCTGCCTGTTGTGCTGACTGGGATCTTCCTCCTGCTCTGCCCACCAGTACATCTGTAGCCATTTGCTGTCTTTGCCTGACTGAAAGTGAACTCTTGGTTTACACGTTCATGGGCAATTTTTATCCAGGACAGAATTTTACCCACATTGCTATTCAGTTTCCCGAGGAGCATTTTTTAAGTGCTTCTATGTAAATATATATTTTTAATTGCTTCTGCTGTTTACTGCAGGTGACCTAATAGGATCTAATCTGATGGGAGAGGCAGAGTCCGTCCTTGCAGAAGCCCTGCTGCTGTCCTGCTGTGCTCACCGAGTTGTTTTAAAGTAGCATTTTGGTTATCAGTTCAGCCAGTGCTTCCTGTTCCTGATTCAAGACTTCCCGGCCCACCGCTTTTATTTTAGAGACTGCTACAATCACTGTGCTTTGGAGGGTCTTAGCAGTCCAGAGGAAAATATCCCAAATCCTTTAGGATTTAGGGGGGATGTTTTTACTGGCAACTCAGCCTCACGTCGGTTCCAGTCCTTGCTTGTTTCATACACGGAGCAGGAAGGAGGAAAGAAAAGAGGTCTGTGGGTAACGAGCCTCCAAAGTGCTCAGGCTTTCAGGCTGGAAAACAACATCTGAAGTTCTGCCTCAAAGGCCGTCCCCTGGGAGCACAGGGTCACGATGGAGAGCATTTCTGAAGGCAGAGGCTGCCCAGAGAGCTTCTGCAGAAGCAACATCTTCTGGTGATGAGAGCATTTGGCTCCACCTTGGGCCTGCAAGGACCAACACTGAGGTGACAACTGAAAAGTCACCATGTTTCACTGGGAAGATGGTCCGTAGCTGCTTCATCCATTGTGTTCCCTCTTCCATGGCCCATGACAAACTCTTACCAGTTCCTCTTGCATTGCTTCTTTCAGCCTACCAGTTCCCCATGAAAAAAACACACATCATGATTTCTCGATGGGTGCACACTAAGGATATAACTTCAGGGAGTGAAGAGACTCCTCAGAGTGGCTGATGGTTATGTACGTCAGGACTCTGTACGTAGGCACAAACACGGACATCTGTGTAGCAGCTGGGATTGCCCAGCAAGAGACTCTCACACAGGATGGTTCAGTGCTGTGAAACACTCTAGGACAGGGCACGGTCTTGTAGAACACAGCACAAGGCATCTGAGGATGTTCCTGCTCTTCCTTTATCATTTCCTTTAACATAAAAATAGAGCCAAGACCACAGAGCACTGAAACAATTGCTTCAACACATGATTGCCCATGGGTATGTGCAGCTGACATGATCGCCCTTGTGCTGGGGTAATGACAGGATTTAGCCCTTTTTGTAAACTCTCGTTAAAACCTAGACCCATGTGCACATCCTGGTTATATGGTTGTTATAGTACAGTATCTACTGTACATGTCTCATCTTGAAAGTAATTGTTTTTCCTCCATCTTGTGGGCAGTCTCTTTCATTTTATAAGATACAGAGGAGGAGTAGAATGCATGCAAACTCCTCATTGCTGTAGTATTCAAAAGGGTTGGCTTTCCCACATCTCAATAAATAACTAAAATGTTCCATCAGCCCAGTAGCATGGGGAGTGAGAACAATGTATGACCAGATAATTAAATGTCTTGTCTTTGAATGGGAAACAAAGTCATTCTCAACAGAGGCTGTTAAACCAGGCACCCTTGCTCATCTGACATGCTTTCTGGCCTGTGTTTGGTGTCTGTGACAAGTGATTGTGTGGAGGAATTTTGCTGGATGCAAATGATGAAAAAACTTGTTTATTCTGCTGTTCAGGCTTACTCATCCCAGATAGGACTTTTCCAGTCCTGTTGAGGACCATGGGTAATCATGTTAGAAACCATGGGTAACCCCATCCAGCTCTGCCCTGGGTCTACACTAAGCAGAAACAAGACACAAGTGGCCCTGCATGGGCAGAGGCATGCCCTTGTGAGAAAGCGTTGAGCCATTCTCCATCTCGTCTAGGTAGAAGGTGTTGCAGGCCACACCAAAGAATCCCCTGGCCTGGCTCTACCCTATAGATGCCCCCACTAGGAAATGCTGAGTTGAACAGGAACAGCCTCAGGGGCCAAATGGGATACGTCAAGTGTGTCACTGTAATTTGAGAATGAACTACTTACATAAAATAAAAACTCTTCTTCAGCTGGCCATTCTTATGACCTACATGTTCCGAGCAGTTTTTTATTATTATTATTTTATTTCATAAATGTAGTGCAACAAAATTGGTCAGACCAGGAGCTAAAATAATTAACCCCAAGAAGGTAAACTAGATACAGAAGGAAGAAGAGAAAATAGCTATGTGGGTCCTTAACGTGGGTCCTGCAACCCCATGCGTGGGTCAGTCACTACAACCCTTAATGTGGGTCACTACAACCCCATGCAACACTACAGGCTTGGGGCACAGTGGCCGGAAAGCTGTATAGACAAAAAGGATCTGGGGTTGTTAATCAATGCTTGCCTGAACGTGATCCAGGAATGTGCCCAGGTGGCCAAGAAGGCCAATGGCATCCTGGCTTGTATCAGGAATAGTGCAGCCAGCAGGACCACGGAGGTGATCGTCCCCCTGTACTCTGCTCTGCTGAGACCACACCTTGAGTGCTGTGTTCAGCTTTGGCCCCTCACTACAAGAAGGACATCGAGGTGCTTGATCAAGTCCAGAGAAGGGCTACAAAGCTGGTGAGGGGCCTGGAGCACAAGTCCTGTGAGGAGCAGCTGAGGGAACTGGGGTTGTTTGGTCTGGGGAAGAGGAGGCTCAGGGGAGCTCCTCATTGCTCTCTGCAGCTACCTGAAGGGAAGGTGTGGGGAGCTGGGGGTTGGCCTCTTCTCACAGGTAACCAGTGATAGGACTAGAGGGAATGGCCTCAAGTTGCACCAGGGGAGGTTCAGGTTGGAAATGAGGAGCCATTTTTTCTCAGAAGGAGCAGTCAGGCACTGGGAGGGGTTGCCCAGGGAGGTGTTGGAGTCACCGTCCCTGGGGGTGTTCAAGGCAAGGTTGGATGTGGTGCTTAGGGACATGGTTTAGTGGGTGACTTTGGTGGTAGGGGTTGGTTGGATCAGATGATCTTGGAGGTCTTTTCCAACCTTAATGGTTCTATGGTTCTGTAATTCCATGACAGCTGTATTTCACTAATCTACTATAGCTCTTTGCACATCTCAGCAAATTCAAGCAGATGTAGCATTTTGGCTTGGATATTTGTGAATGAACAGCACACACACACACACACACACACAGCCATAAAAGAGTTAAATAGTGAGTTGGCAAAAACTGCTAATTACGCTTTGCTTCCAGATGAGTGAAGACTTTAGGGAATTATGTAGGGACTTAACAACTCGTAGTCACCAGAGCAGCACAGCGCTAAGTGAAGTCCCCAAATGCCAAATGCAGCCTGATGCACACTGAGAGGCACACTCATGCATGCCTCACACAGGGCTTGACACTAATCAAAACCAGTCCATAAACAAAAGCTGAGACTCATATTTTTCTTTCATGCTGCCTCAAAGCTTCCCATCATCCATGCAGCTATGTCGTATAAACCAAAAACTGAAAATATCCTTTCAGTAATGCAATTTTTGTAAAGGTGGCAGGGAACAGGCTGCTGGTACTGCTCAGTTCTGTCTCCATGTGGTCCTGCATCTAAGTTTGTTTCACGCCTTGAGCTTGGTGGGTTTGCTCTGTGTGTCTACAGAACCTGGCTGCATGGAGCCCTGCTCCGTTGGCCATGACCCCTGGCCAATGCAGAGATATTATTTATATTTATGCAGTTTTATTTAAAGAGCATGAAATTCAAGTGCAGCGAACTGAAACATGATTTGAGTATCCTTTTAAATATGATGTATAATCAACAGACCACCTTGGACCACCATGCCATAAGTAATAATTGGGATAGATTCTCTTTAATAAGGATGAGAGGTTTAGAAATGAGAATATGATATATTTTATTTCTTTAAAAGTATTTTTTTTCTCTCATTTTTTCCAATGTCAGGAAACCATTTGTTAAGGGAAAGATAAGGAAACTTCACCTGAAATATTAATCCCTAATTGTCACTTAAATATTTCTTGCATTTGTCTTTGAAATATTTGTCTCTGATTGTGCTCAAAAATCGGACACTAAGGTCTATGTGTCCTGGCTCTGCATGACACAACAGTACCTCTTGTTCCTGTCAAAACCTGTTTGGCTGCATTCATCATTTACACCAGACAGTTTACAATCCCCCTAAATTCCAAATTATCGGGTTTTTTATTTTCCAGCTATTTGAACCCTGTTTGCACCCGGAGCAGTCAGAAGACTGGCAGCCACAAAAAGAATTTCCTCCCAGGCTCCCATTTCCTCTCCAACCCCTCTGCAACATTAGGAAAAGAGAAGGGAGGAAAAACCCCAAAACCTCCTATGGGATGCTGGATTCTCTGACCAATGGAGCAATGTGGTGCAACATCCCGGGCCCGGATGGAGAAGATCCCGTGACCCCGAGCAGCCCCAGCATCCCGCGCCAGCTGCCTCGATGGGCAGAAGTGAGGCTGTCAATAAACACCGCAATGAAAGGAAGTTGTTGGGTTGTAATTAACATATGCCATTAGTATCTGTCGCTCTGGCCAGACGCAGCAGACAGGCTGAACCCATACATACAAATGAGTGTCTGCCCGAGCCGTGCGGAGGAGAGGGAGAGATGATTTCATTGTGAGCGTCTGGTGCTGTCAGCAGCTTTAAATCACGCTGGCACTTACCAGCGAAAACAGTAACGACCATTGTGTCCTGCAACAATAATACGGATTTAAAACCCTGCTTCATTTAATAAACATTTCTAAGCGCCTCTTTGCTCTCTTTTTTTCACCAGAGATGCTGAATTTAAAAGATATTTCAAGGCAAGAAGCTCCGTCCCACCTCGGATAACTTTTGGTGAGACTCGTTTTCGGGGCTCCTGCACCTACGGCTCTTTCGCAACTCTTTCCAGCACCGCTGCCAGCGGGAAGGGTGATGACGGCTGTCCCACGGGAAGCGTTATCAACCCCCTTCCTAAGAACACGATGAACAGCTTCTTAAAGGTCTGAAGCGAGTCCCCATCCACCCACCAGCTGGAAGGTTTTCTGCCTAATTCGGGGTGGGAGCTGGGCAGTGGTGGGCTCGGGGCACTGGATGAGATTGTGTTCATCCTCCGAGGGGAAGACGGGGAAGGCTGTGGAGAGCAGACACCTCCTGGAACCTGGGATGCCCATGCACATGCACGCATCCTCCTGTCTCATCAGGGTGTGCAGGATGCCTTCAGGTACAGGGCGCACAGCCGTCCCCGAAAACGACATGCAGTAAATTAATTAAGTTAATGTATCACCAGATATTAGTCTCCCAAAGCGGTCACGATATTGGGTTTGAGCTCTTTTATTTTTCTGAAGCCGAATGATGCTGTTCTTCTTTTCATTCCCAATAATTATCTTTGCACGGCTTTGCACAAATTCCTCTTTCTCTTAGGGGGTTGAAAGATGAAAATGCCCGGACAAGCCTCAGCCCATTGGCAACGCCTGAGACCTCCCCGTTAATTGCTATCGCTCTGTTCTCACTCCAAAGAGAAATGTCAGGAATTGAAGGCTTAGCAGCTTTTTATCCCCTCTAAAAATAAAGCCTCGGTGAATTGGAAAAATAATAATAATTTGCAACCCCCTAATATATTACTGCAAGTTAATTGCAATTATTTTTCTTTGCAGTTGCCTCAGCCTTCCTGTAGGTTTTTAAACCTTTATTTACATAAGCGATTAGTTCAAGTAACATCACTACCAAAACCAGTAGATCCGGGGCTGCAAACGTGATTCTGCTGAATTGCTAAACTGCAGCAAAAACCAACAAAGTCAGAAACATCTGGGCTGTGCTCCAAGACGCTGGATTTATGTGATCACATTCTGCATCTTGGTTCAGTTTGACAGAGTATTTTCCTACTTTCTGCATTAAAATAGCTTCAAAGGTCTCTGCAGGAGTTTCTTGTTGGAGGCATTTGCGATGGCAGATGATAATTAGACATTTCTATAGCGCAGAAATTATTCTCTTTGCATTTCCCCAGTTTGCAGGCAAAGCTGCGGTCAGCAACTGTCTGACTCATCCTCTCGTCTTCCTACTTTTAAAACCCCACAGTTCTCCTATTTATTGGCAATTAAAAAAAAAAAAAAAAAAAAAAAAAAAAGAGAGAGAGAGCTTTACTACCTAAAAAAAATCCTGTTTTATTGTCTTGGCTTCCAGCTTTCTGCAGCAAAGCTGCTGCCACCATCTTTGGCTTTAGTGTCTGGGGAGGCACTGCAGAAACCCATAGGATTCATCCCTGCAGTGGTGCACCCTTTTTAAGGACAGAGGCATCTGGGCAGCCCAGCTCTCATCCGTCAGCAGACCCAGCAGGATGCAGCCGGTACTCCCCGAAATGCCCTGGGAGAAGCTGTGGGATGGGCCCCCTCAGCTGGCCCTGCTCCAGAGGAAAGGCCAAGGGCCAGAGGGGTTAGGAAGCTGCCAAAGGAGCTGTTTGCTTTGACAGTTTTCTCACATTTCATACTAAAATCCCAAGAAGTGGTTGTGGCAACACCTCCTCCTGAGGATACAGAGATGGACCAGCTGGCTTGGATGTGCCCAGCATTACAGGACGCTCAAAGGGCACCACCAGCTTCTGGCCCCACATGAAGCTAGGCAGAAGTGAGGAGGGCTGCACCCCATCCTGGGGCAAGTGGGGTGATGCAGCCTGTATGAACAGGCTTGATTTGGTGTTTCCACCCAAACTGCTGCGCCGGAAGGATGTCTTCAGATGGAGGCCTCTGCTGCCAGATCTTTGGACGGAGAAACAGCCTTGTAACACCGGGTGACAAGGCTGCTGCTTCTTGCCAAAAGACTGCAGCAGCATCTTATTTTTTTTTGTTTGTTTGTTTTAGAGATAAGGTGAGCTGGGGAAATAGCACTGTGACATTTGGCAGGTGGATAAGGCACCTGCAGCTGGAGCCCAACTCTTCTGGAGTCTTCAGCCAGGCTGGAAACAGGTTTCAAATGACTTTTGTAGCATCGAGAGAAAGGGATAGTCTTGTACTGTGAGTATTTTCCCCTGTATGAAGTCCCCCTGCCTGCAACAGGGTTCCCAGGGAGAAAAATTAATGTTTTAAAACAAATTCCTGGATCAAGACCTAAATTTGAGGGAGCTTTATGGAAACTGGTTTCACTGGTTTCATTCACCAGATCTATTTTCTGGGTGCTGCACATTTTCTTCAACCTTTTGATGATGAACCTACCCTTAGTATTTTGACTCAGGAAGCCGTTCCACCCCAAAGCAGTAGTTCAGCCGCGGAGTTCAAAGGCACGAGAAGAAAAGGTTACCAGTGAGAAGTTCCATTAGGAAGCAGATTTAATCTTCCAATATGTATATTCATCAGTGCTTAATGTATTTAGCGCAGTGCCTAGGGCAACCCATTGCGCTAGCTGGGGATAAAGCTCCAGCCTTGTGCTTTTTGCTTTCTGTAGGTGCAACACACATCAGTAGGAGCTGGGGCTGCTCTGTCCTGCTGTCCCTTCCACCCATTTACATAGAAAAGGGAAGAAGAGGGGAGACTTAAGGAAGAAGTTAAAAAAAAATCTCCCTCTATGTGTTTTTTTTATTTATTTATTTCAGTGGGGGAAACGAGAAACTTATGGAGGCTGGTATAAGAAGCAGAGCAAGACAGAAATGCAGCAGTTTTAGTATTAACATCTTTTCTTTATTAAGCTTTTTGTTGCTTGAAGAAAAGCTGAAGACCTTTTTGATTTGTTTGCATTTTTATAAGACAATCGTGTATCCAGTTTCCAGCCTCTAAACCTCACAAATTAAGTGCAAGTATCACAGCGTGACGGATCTCATAAGACATCCTCATCTTGGATCACAGGGTTACATAAAAATCTTACATTTGAATTTTCTTAAAAATTTAACTTTTTTTCTTCCAAACCTGGGACTCTGACAGATACAGAGAGAAAAATAAAGCAACACTTTTTATTTATTTATTTATTTATTTATTTATTTATTTATTTATTATGGGTACTTTTTAAAACCCATTTCCTAATTTTGAAGGGATGTGACTCACATTTTCTTGCATGCCTGGATGTGACGGTACAGTTTGGTAGGACGCAAACATGAGTGTGGCAGCTTGAAAGCCCCACTCCGTGTAAGATGCAAACCAGCCTTAACAGTTGCCCTCTTCCTCAGTGATGTGGCCTTCTGCAGTTAAAGTATCTGGACATGTGAATGTGCACATTTTTTTAAACAGCACAAACTTTTTATTCTAGACATCACTGTTCAATCTCTTCCCCTAACTACAGCTCCCATACAAATAATCCTACAGCTCTAGGAGGTCCTGTGTTTCTCCAGGCTAAGAGCGTATTAAGAGTAAATTATTCCAAAGAGAAAGGTGAATTTTGTAACTGGTCCGAGCTTTGTTTAGCTTATTTGTGTGGAAAGGTTTAATTTCTTGTTGCCATGTTGAAGAACCTCAGTACGACTTGACTTCTTCCATGGCATCGATTCCAAAAACCTGACATCCTTTGAGGATGTTGCAGGATGAGAGGTGAAAATCGCTCATCACCAACAAACACGCTGCCCTTAGGTGTTGTCTGCGCACGAGGCCGACGAGGAGGGCACCCAGTTGGGTGCCATGGCCATTGGCAGGCAGAAGGACGTTGCTGGTGGCTGCAAAGCGACGGTGCTGCTGGAAGTCATTCACCACTTGAGTCTTCCTGGGAAAGCAAGGGCAATCTAAATTTCTAATGTAACAAAACAAGCAGGAAGAAGAAAAAAGGCCCTCTTTATGCCTCATTAAAAAACTGAGAAAGACCCAAGTGAGGTCTCACCACTCAGTCCTTTTAATCTCCTTAACACTGCTGTGGGCTTGCTTTTTTTTTTTTTTTTTTTTTTTTTTTTTCCCCTATTTGTGACAGCGATCAGTGCTGACAGCCATGAGACAAGGTTTCTGAGTCCCTGGTTCCACATTAAGCAGCACAGCCTGAGGAGCAGGAGCTGTGCCTCCCTCTGGATGCTCCTCTTCCCACCCAGGGACACCTTTTAGCTCATGCAGGCTGGAGATCGACTTTCTGCCCTGGACATTTATCCAGGTAGTCAGCAGAATTCATTATTTTTGCAAGCTTTGGACACCTCCAGCAAGCTCAAAAGTGGTTGTGACACCATATCTGTGGAATAAATAAATAAATAAATAGTAATTTTTTTAAGTATTGTAGTGGATAATGGTGCTCAGCAGAAAAGGAAAACCTCCAGTGGGCAGTCAGGAGGAGAGCTATGAATGTCATAGTTTGGCCACTGTAATATCAAAGAGCCACTCTCTCCTACAACCTTTTTAAGTATATATCAGTCACAATTTATTTGTCTTTTCCAGCTATTATTTTTTTTTATATAGACCTGGTTTGACAGTTTCTTTCTTCCTCCTATTTTGGAATACATTAGCTTCACAGAAGTTCATTTCTACGCAGAGACCAGATGCATCCTCTAATAACAATTACGTAGCACAGAGCAATAAACCTATTGTTTAGCCCAGTAAATCAGGCTGTTTAATCAAAGAAGGCAGATTGTTATTTCTTCACTGTGCATTTGTAATGCTTTGTTTGACTTCTTATATGCTCAGGCATATATACATACATAGGCAAATATATATGTTTCTGAGCTTGGGGCCCAGTAATCTGCAGCACAAGAAGAGCAGAGCCCCCATGCTGGTGAAGGGCTGCTGATCCATCACAAGATTATCCCTCCAAGCAAGTCCTGGATATGAGGTGCCTGAATCCCCCATCCTGTGCTCCCAAGGTTAAGCAACTCGAGGTTCAGTGATGCTGCCAAACTGACCACCTTAACAGAAACATTCCCCAAGATATAAGAAAATATATCATCCTTGTTAAGTGCATTTCCATAGGTTCACATCCCGCTCCTGTATGGGCGGCTCTTCTTCTTGTAGGCTTCCAGCACTGGGATTAGCTCAGCTAAGCTTTTTCTTACATAAATCTGCCTGTTGGCAGATAAACCACATGCAAGGGCTGCATCCTGCCAATAACTGCTTGTTTCTGCTCTGAACATCCACCTATCCCTTCAGCAACTTGTCTTCCAACCATGCTTTTGCATGACAGCCTTCATTCTTGCCTTGCAGCTGTCTGTTGCAATTTTGTAATATACTGTGGGAATGGGATGTATCCAGTTCTGTCTGGGACTTGGCACTGCAGAAGGCCCCTGCCCTCTCTGTTCTGGCTCCCTGTAATACTACTGGGCAACAGGGAATTAGCACTTGATGTGCTACCCCTGGAACATGCCCAGCTACTTAAATTCTTCCTCTGCAAATTTCATTTGCACCCCCTGTAGCTACTAGCTGCATGGGTGAACTCATATTGGTCCCAAATGGACTGGAAATGCAGAGGTTGGGCTGCACAGCTCTGCTCGCAGTGGGCTTCTACAATTTCTCCAAAAGCCATTCCAGGCCATTTCCCTACCAAATCTGCCAGCCTGTTGCAGTTCACGTGGCGTGCCCAGATGTGTGTACGAGTCATATCAAAAAACATCCCATGAGCTCTTTCAAAAGCCAGGCACCAAAGCGTTGTTCTGCGTCAGCCTGGCTGTCCTCTGCCCTGGAGATAGGAAGCCTCAGCTCCTGGAGACTGGAAAAGTGTGTCAGGCTACTGCCAAAGAGGAAAGGGCACTAAGAGTCAAGAGGTTCAGGCTTGTTTCCCAGATTTGAAACAGTTGTCCCTTATGGCCTTGTGCAGAACACTTTTTCTCTGCTCCCTCCAGGTCCTTATCAGGAAAACTGGAACAACATCTTCCTTACTCCCTTCTCCCATCTTCCTCACTCCGAGCACTAAGGTTAATGGGAAAGGAGCTGGGTCTTGCTCCGGATGGGTACAGCACAACCCAGCACAGCCAGGTCCTGATGGGGGCAGTGGGGCTGGCAGGACCATGTCCTGAACACTGAGCCCGAATCCCAGCTAGCCCTTCCTACAATCTCCATGATAAACTCTCAGAGGTTAGCAGCAGACACTGTCCTACGTATCGTACTCTCCACTGTATATTTGTAATTAAAGTCCCGCTTTTTCTGATAATTGGAAGATGCAGGGATAATATTCTGCACTGAAAACTGTCCTGGGGTCACAAGAGGTGTACAGCCCTGCAACATTAGGATGCTTTGGGTTCTCTGCCAAGGACAGAGTTTATCTAGGAAAAGTGTTTCTGGGAGGAGGATGGCTTTCACCTGGCAAGGCAGGACACCAGCAGCAAATCTTGCAGCATTTTGCACCTCTGTTGTGCCCATCACACTACCAATGTGTTCTTAGTCCCTCAAGGAGAACCTTTTTGGGTTCCCAGTTATTTCGGATGTCTGCAATGCCCCTGTAAGAAATTATAGTGCAAATATCACCAGGCAGTTTTCCTGCCCAGAGCCTTCCATATTCTTAGCATGTGAGTTTTTTTTCCTGCTGGGGAACATGCAGCTCTCGCACCCTGTTTCATATCAAGCTGAAACATTGCTGTGGGAGGAGAGGGGTTTCTTTTTGCTGAGATATTTAATGCTGCAGATACTTCCTTGGACCAGGTGTTGGATGGATATTTTTGGAGGAAGTAACAGACCTGCACACTACCGGTCTGTGCTGGTGATAGTGGCATCTTGCTCTGAAAGTCATTCATCCCTGTTTGTCCAGCATCTCCACCACTGGTGAGCTGTAAGATGAAACCATCTGTGAAATTGCCCAGGATGAGCAGCACTTTAACTCCAGAGAGCCTTTTGGATGTCAGAACTGTAATGTCCCCAGAGAGAAACAAAACCATCCACAATAATGTGCCAGGCAGGGCTGCAGCCAAGTGGATTGGGAGCAGGAGCAGTAGGATTTCAGTGGGCTGTTAAAGTGCTGCTGCCAGAAGCCTTCGCTGTGGACTTGCTCACATACCACAGACCTCTGGAGAAGATCATCTGCATAATTACAAGGATCACAGATCTTGCACTTCCCCTATCAGTGAGCATTTTCCTTTTGGGTACAGTATGTTCCTGCAGATTCCAACAATAAACTGCTCTAATGGTCTTTGCAGTCATCTGATTTAGCTACATAAAAATGTCCTAGCGCAGAGCTGGAAAGGCAGCTCCACTCCGCACAAATCTGCATGGGAACAGGGTGTGTGCAGCACGTCCCATCCACGGATAAGCTAATCCTTTCTGCAGATAAAACTTGCCAGCAAAACGTAGCCTGAAAAAGTAGTTACTGAGGTTGTTTATTTTTCAAAGGATGGATAAAATTTCAGAGCGATAAAATCACTTCCTTGAAATACTTTCATTCAAATAATTTACTTCCTTTTGAAAGGCTTAATCTTTCCTCTGGTGTATTATTTATTATATTTTTTTTTTACTCCTAAGCATGGTGAGGGAGGGCAGAACTGGCCCTGATGTGATGGGGGGTGGATGTGCAGCTGCAGGCGTGTGTTTTGTGATCGGGCAGCACGTGCCATGCCAGCTGCAGATAACGTGCATGGGGGGGACGGCCAGCGCCCCATCGGCCCTCCAGTAAATGTCTCATTGTGCTGGTAAATGTCTCATTGTGCTAATTTGCAGGACCACGACAATGAAAATTGTTGTTTAACACCACTGGTGGGGCTGCCTGCGCCCCTGACTTGGTACTCGGGGTGTGCTGGTGGGCCACACCTTGCAGGAAGGGAACCTGCAAGAAATACGGAGAGGGCATCGCGTACACGTGGTGGCTGTCTCAAAGTTTTGGGCTCAGAGACCAGATCCTCCAGCTTCTGAGCTAACAATGTATTTTTCAGTGAAGGCTTGAGCTTCTTTGATTAATCGCATGTAACTTTAGGCAAAACACCAAATAGCGCAAGATTTTCTATAAAGCCACAGAAATCTGGCAGCGCCAGAGAAGTGGTGAAAAAATGAATTGTTTTTTCAAAGTCGCATAATTATTTTAGGAAGGCCGGGAGCCAAAGCCTGGAAAACTCTACAGTGCATGAAATAAAAGCCACTAGGAAAAATAAATAAATAAATAAACTAAAGGGTACATCTCTGGCTTAAGTGCTGGCCTGGGCTTCGTACGGTGTTCTCTATCCCTGCCATGCAGCACAGGCGGCCCTCTGGAAGGTGGAAATCAGCAGTGTTGTAGGAGCAGGACAGGAGCCCAGGGCTGGTGGGCCTGTGCTGGTCGGCAGGATCTGAGGGCCCTCAGCGCCCCGAGGTCGTCATGCTGCAGACTCGGTGGAGAACAATAAGGGGAAGCAGAAAATGTCACCCAGAAAATAGGTCAACAGAGAAAGAAGTTGCTGAAGCTTCTCCCTGGGCTGGCAGGCCCATGCCGCAGCCTGTGGGACACGAGGCCGTCGCGTCCGGCCCTCTTCAACCAGCAGACGTGTTACGGATGTTTTGAGGGGCAGTGCCTTCCAGCAGGAGTTTGGACTGGTGGCAAGGGGATGTAATTGGTCTCCCTGGGCAGGAACCAGGCCGTGGGGGACATTTGTTGTGGATGTCCCATTCCTGGAAGTGTTCAAGGCCAGGCTGAATGGGGCCTTGGCCAATATGATCTAGCGAGTGGCATCCCTGCCTATGGCAGGGGGTTGGAGTTAGGTGATCTTTAAGGTCCCTTCCAACCCAAACCTTTCTATGGTTCTATGATTTGCCTGAGGAATCACCCAATTGCCCTGGAGGGAACTGATTCCCCTGCAGAGGGTGACAGGCAGGAGAAGAGGAGGGTGTTCAGATCCTGAGCACAAGCACGGAGGGGATGGAGGGGATGGAGGGGATGGGGATTCCTCACACTTGCTCTGTAAGAGATGTTGCAGGCTGACCTGGTGGGTCTGTGACTGTAAATTCAAGCTTATGCCTTAGCCTGGCAGGGACATAATGGGGGCTGAAAGGAGAACGAGGGGATTAATGCCTCCTCTGCCCCCATATTAACCACCAGATTTCAACACCTCTCCACATTCCTCTCCAGTAGATGTAATGGCCATGTTACACACTCCCTCCTGACCCCTTCAGATGACCTGAAGCTGCTTATATCGATGTCTGGATTGTCTGCTGGCCCACTGCTAGTACTCCCAAAGCACCCAGCAAGCAGAGCACTATACAGATCCCAGAGACGTAAAGAAATACGAAAAAATATGTGAAGAAGCTGAACTACATAGACAAAAACTTAACAGGATTTGGTGGAGCTTGTATAAGGTTGGTTTTCCATCAGCATAGTTCAATGGCAAATAACTTGTGTAGGCAAAAATCCTAACTGGGCTTGGGTCTATTGCTGACAGACTGTGAAAGGAAAGCACCACGGGCAGCTGAGCAACTTTCACACGTCCTGTTTTTTCATATTCTTATTTACATTATTGTTTTTATGTTTCTATAACACAGATGGATAGAGATGGAGAAAGCTTCAACAGAGAAAGAGAAGCAAATGCATTGAGAACTAAAATAAATAGAAATGCAAACATATCTTCACAGAAGCTGATCTGAGGCCAGAGGAGGGTATCTGGGGAGGGCTTCTGGAGGACCAGATTATAGATACAGGTTATCCTGTATCCCACGGGGAAGACAGCAAAGCAATCCCTGAAAAAACAGGGGTTGTTCTTGGAGTGACTGTGTTGCATCAGCTTTGATTGTCTGAGGATGCAAATGAATCAAATCCTATTGGGAGAGGTAATTCCTGTCAGCAGATCAGCTAAATACCATTGAGAGAAAACAGCACATAAGTCTCCTGTGGGCACCTTCTCCGTCAGGCACTCGTAGCAGAATATAAATTGGCTTAATATAAATTACATTAGGAGAACTAGGTGTAAGTGCCTGACAGGATGATGGCAGGCAATTGGCGCTGCACAAAGGCAATAACAGCAGTGATTCGGTTGTAACACTGATGGTCAAATGACATGAGGTGGGCAAGGGTCCAGGCAGAGGTGATATTTTCAATCTAAATATATAAGTGCATTGTGCAGCCAGGTACACAGTCCAGTCTATCACCTCCTGTGGCAGAACCATGTAAGGTTTTCCATTGTTTCCATTCCAAGACCTTCTGGAATAAATTTTACTAGAAATACAAAATTAAGTCAATCATAATACAAATGGGTAGCTACAGGTTAAGTGATTTCTCTCTCTCTCTCTCCCTCTCTCTTTTTTTTTTTTTTTTTTTCCCTTCAATAGCTTTTTAGCAAGGCTTAGCATCAACAGTTCCAAATGCTTAAAATAGGAGCCCATCATTTTTCAGGTAAAACAGGTAAGCCACCTTCTGTGTTTTTGCAGATGAAAAATACAAAACTAAAGGAAGTGAAGAGGTTTGTATCAAGTCCCAGGGAAAGCTTGTGAGAGACCCTGAGAGTAAACCCAAGGCTTCCTGATGCCCTACATGCTGTCTGGCTGTGTGCCCCTCTCTCCTCCTGGAGACACAGTAACTTGCACAGGATTCAGGACTTCCCAGACCACTCACAAAGTGGTTTCCTATGTAAATCCCCATGTAAAAACTCTCTTTCTGTATTTCTGGAATTAGGAGCAACGGAAAGGAGAAATAATTCAACCAGCCTAGGGCATGGGAAATCACTCCTCTCCGACTTCTTATGTGACCTGAGTAAGCTTGAGCTTTAGTCACATTAGCTCCAACTTCCCACCACTAAAATGCAATAAAACCATGAAACAGGAATGTTTTTAGGATAAATCCACACAAAATTCAGTGGTAGCTATGAATATACTTTATATGGAGTGGTTACCTCAGCACATGGCAATGAGATCCTTAGCACCAACACGTAAGAAAAAGGGAAAAGATGTCCTTCTCAGATTTTGTTTTTTTGTTATCCTAGGATAACAATCTCATTCATTTCAGTTATGATTTTCCGCCCATTTCCCTGTGTTCATCTTCCACTAGGACTGCTTGTTACCGTGGGCCATTAGCTGCAGTACTTGGATGGTAGTTGCTTCCTTTGGATTTCTTGTTTCAGCAACATGGAGAAAATGCAGCTTTGTGGCCTGCAATGACAAAGAGCTTACAAAAGCCTCTGGATTTAATTAAAAAATAAAAAATAAAATTAAAAAAAAAAAAAAACCTACACCTCTTGTAGACCCAATTCTCCATTCACAGAGCTAGAAATCAGCAATCATACCTAGGTCAGCACAATTACCAGAGTGCAAAATTGCACCTATATAATTTGAACTCATAAAATAATGACCCCTTTTCCCTCACATAAAGCAAAGCAAAGGCAGGAAAGGGCATGACAGAAGCTCTGCTGAATTAGACAATACACCTTTGGCAGTGGACAGTATCTGAGAAGGGAGGGTGCTCTTTCTCAGAAAAAAAAAAAAAAAAAAAAAAAAATTGTTTGCAATGAGAGAATTGCACATCAGCTCCTTAGAGCCACTGAATACACAGCACTCGGCCAACTTCACCCTTCCTAATGGCAAAGGAAAGTCCCAGGGAAGCCCCTGGAAGCCACCTCAGCCACAGGCAGAAGCAGACGACACAGTGATGAATGCTCAGAGTAACGCCGACAAAAAGTGTAGCAAATTTTTTGGAAGCAAAGAGTGGAGCAGAAAGACTAGTAAACAGAATAGAACTAACCAAGACCCCCAAAAAGGAAAATAACTCCAAGTTCTGCTCACCTCTGTGGCTAACTCCCACCATCCTGCCCAGGTGCACTGGGTTGTTGCTCTCGGACATGAACTCTTCCTAGGCTTTTGAGTCCCCGAATGCTAAAAGCTAAGTGAGCATTAATTACTGCCAGTGGAAGGTCTGTTCATCATTAAAAGTCAGTTAAATGGATTGCAAGTAGAAGTGGCCAGCAGCATTTCCTTCGCACCATGAAGGCATGAGGGAAAAATTATCGTTGCTTCACATGTCTCCGTAAGCAGAGCCAGAGGGACTCGGAGGGAACCACCACCCTGTTGTGCTACAAGACAAACACAGAGCCCAGGGAGACTTCAGCCAGGCAACACTGGACACATGCACGAGGTCAGGACACATGAAGCCAAATAGCTCATGAACAGAGCAAGGAAAAAAGGGGAAAAGACACTAGTTTATACTATTTATGTACACAATTCCTTACCTTATTAGGTCTGCTTTTAAGTTGTATAACTGTGCAAAAATATCCCACCTTTCCCCTCTGCCTTTGGCTAGCTCCTAGTGCAAACCCCAGAGCAGAGCAAAGCCAAGACCTGGGGAGCAGCAAATCTGATACGGGTTGCCTGTTGCAGAATAGCTTGGCTAGCTCCCACAAGTCAGACGCAAGTGTACGAGGCAGATCTTGTCACCGGTGTGGGACCAAAAACATTTCCTGCTGCACTGGAAGTTCAGGATCCCGAGGGCAGAGGAGCTGAGACAACATCACACTGCATCAGCTGAAAAGTGGGAGACCATGGTTTGCAGGACGGTCCTTGCAAGGCGGACCAACCCAAATCTTTGTTGTGTGTAGAGCTGTTTTGAGTCAGTATGCATTTTTTCTGATGTGCTTACACCACACTCAGTCAGATCAGACCACAGAGCTTGAATTCATGACCGAGTAACCGGCTTGGCTTCTGAAGAAGTACATGTACAGGATGTCAAAGCTGCAAAGAGGGCAGCTGCAGAGCTGTCCACGTCGTCTTGTGACACCAACCATGTGCTGGATGCTGTTAATGGAGAGGAATGGCAAAGGCCCATTTAATCCCCACCAGTAAATCTGCTCCTGTAAGACAGCCAAGTCTCACACCGAGTGTTTGCTGCAGCATTTCTGCCCTGTGCAGAAAGGCCTTTGGTGTGCTCACATCTCACATTGGCCTGCTTTCCTCCTGTTTTTCCATGCCATCACCAGAGTGGTGGGAAAGATGTGTTTGCCTGGCAGTACACAGGCCATCCCAAGGCTTCATGGAAACATGAAAAACCCCAGCACTGCTCAGTCAGGCCAA
>NC_048893.1:174599521-174692526 GCF_011077185.1 Oxyura jamaicensis
AAGGAAGGAAGGACGGAAGGAAGGAAGGAAGGAAGGAAGAAAGAAAGAAAGAAAGAAAGAAAGAAAGAAAGAAAGAAAGAAAGAAAGAAAGAAAGAAAGAAAGAAAGAAAGAAAGAAAGAAAGAAAGAAAGAAAGAAAGAAAGAAAGAAAGAAAGAATAAAAAAGCCTGGTCTGGTTGAAGCTAAGAGCAGTTATAAATAACACCATCAAGAGGACCATATCAAACAGGATTTCGATCATGCAGGGAGCAGCAGCAGCCTGTTGGATGTCTGAAAGGCAAAGAGGTCCTGATGTTCAGTGACAGGGGCTTGCTAGGGAAGCAGGGAGATGTGTTATCTTTGGGGATTTAAGCAACCTGCAGCCTATGCCACCCTGGTTTTGTGTGTGAAAGCTTGACAAAGACATCTGACACACTTCCTGATGGGAAAAAGTCACGATGGGACTGTTTCTGTTAAGGTCTGTGGAGCATTTTGTGGTGCTTGAGTAGAAAGAGGACTCATGGGGACTGAGAACTGGTTGGCACCTGGGAGCATTTATGCCCACCTGCATTTATTTATGCCACCTGCAAGGAAAGCCGGCACTTCCAGCACCTCGGATGGCAGTGGGACAGCCCCAGGAGTGCCCTGCCTCTGGTTGCTACCCAACCTTAGAAGCCCACCAGAAATCCAGCTTTCATTTCAGTGACTATGGATGAAACCTTTATGTCCAAACCTGCAGCTGAGCAGCTGTGGTGGCGGCCAACACGTGCAGGTAAACAAGTTTATCCTGGAGTCCTACCTTTCTCAATACTCCCTCTTTCCAAGGGTCTGGTCCCTCATCTAAAAAAACTCCCTGTCTCTCCAGGTTTGCACCCCAAAAAAACTTCATTCCTTTGCTTCTGGTTGTGCATGGCTAACTGTAGGTGTGTGCTATGTGTGTGAAAATATGATAGCTCCTGACAGAGTCTGTATAACTACCACCAGAAACCACCATACCGTGGTGCGGACATGCCTAATCCCACCTTCACTCCTCTCCCTGTACCAAGTGCAGGTTCCCCTGGAGAAGAGTCAAATGCATCCTTCTGATTCCCTGAGAGCGCCCATGAATGAAGCACAGGTCATTCATTCCCCAGGCAGCCCTGACACATCAGTCTGGAGAAGACCAAATGCAAGCAGCACGTTTGAGCCTGACCCCATTCCCTTACCATGCTCTTCCTCACCATGTCAGAGAGAGGCCTACTCTTGCTGTGACCCCATTTTCTAGTCGATCTGGACCCCAGCTCCAGACTCATCCCATTTTCATTTATTCCTTTTCCTTTATAGCCAGCAAAGGGCACGACAGTATCAGAATCAAGTGCCTTGGGTGATGCTCTTGCAGCGGTGGCATTCCCCGCGAGAGGAAGCAGCCTGGCAAACCTCACAGCAGGGCATTACAGTAATCTAATCAGACGGAGATAAGGGACTGGACGAGCTTTGCAGTGTTTGATATGGATAAACACCAGACCAAAGCTTGTCAGCGTTTGTGTGAGAATAAACCGAAGCCTTCAGATAGCAGCAAAAAAATGACCATCTGAACGATGAGAACTATTGAAACAAAATGTAGCTGGCAACTCTGTTCTTAAAAGCAGATCAAAACTTGTTTCATCTGTGGCTCTGTACTTATCTGGTTCCTTTGGCAGCAGAAAATAAGCTCGAGTTCGATGAGCTGACTTAACTGCACGCCACTCTGAGATGAGAGAACACTTCCCAGAGACTAATTTATTCCACAAATATTACATATTTTTTTCTGCTCTCAGAGTACCCACAAACACATTGCCGTTTCCTTACATATTTTTCTTTGATTTTTTTTGGCACATCTTCATGAATTGTTCGCGAGTTCGCTGTTTGCTGTGTTTAATGCCTGGAATCTGGGCTGTTGGTTGGTGGCACTTGGTCACGTACATCACATGCTATTATTTCTGCTGGTCCCTGGCTGAGACCGTCCCTCATCGTGCCTGATTCAGCATCCTTTGATGTCAATGAGACTCTTTGACTTCAGTGCACTTGGGTCCAGCTCTTTGTTAGGGAAGGAACTGGAAGAAGCCACTGGTTTTTTGAGCCTCTCAAACTGGGCTAAGATTTATTCAGGAACTGGATAAACATTCATTCCTTCACACACAGGCCTTTCCCAGCTCTGTTCCTAAGAAAAACTCATGGTTTCAAAGGTTTATGGGAGCCAACATTTTTATTTATTTGCAACTTGCGTAGTTATGCAGACCAGTGCAAAATTGACTTAAAATGGTGCCCTGCTAAATCCCTGGGTTCAGATTCCACACTTGGAAAGCATCAGAGGAGTGAAGGATGAAGCTCAACACTTGGATGCAGCGTTTGCCTTTGATTTTATTCCAGCACTTTTGTCTTGAAGTCCTGCCTGTACCTCAGTCCATGGAAGTCCACAATTTAGAAGCTCAAAATCCTTTTTTCTCACCTGAAAGGCACAACCCCACCAAAAACCCACACTTCTTCCCATCCATCTCTCCAGACTTATGGTCACCAGCCCCAGGCACCTCCAAATCACATCCTAACAATGCCTGGAGGTGATATCCCATGTCAGGACACGCAGCTCTGCTTTTTGCTCCCTGGTCCACGTCTCCCCGTGGGTGCTCAACATTTGGAAAACGTCCCCCTTCTTTGGCAGGAGGGTGGTGGGGAGAAGCTGGCATGGCTGTGGCTGGAGAACAGCATGATCCCAAGTGGCTATCTTGATCTCTAGCACTTGTAGGTGCTGTGAGGCAGCAGAAGAATCAGGATGGACGTGGAGATGCTCCCCCTGGGCAGTGCTGTGCTGCCAGCTCATTTATCTTTAGGGCCGTCTGCATGTAAAAATACAAATTGTCTTCTCTTCAAAATGTGGCCTAAAAATAGCACTATTTGAGGAGCATATAAATAAGTAATCATTTGGAACACAATAATAGAGTGCCCTTCTTTAATTAAACGGTTGCTTGATGCATTTCAAAGCTCTCTTCTGACTCAGTCTTCCTGCACCTCTGTACTTTTCCTGTTATAAACAGATCTCATCTAACTGCACCATGAACCTGAAATCAAACTGGATGGCACAGAGTAATAGGACTATTAATATCCTAATTGCTGAGCAGCACTGGGGACTAGCCCATCCTCACACAGAGGCAGGAAGAAATAGCTTCTCAGGCAGACTGGAAAGTAAGAATGGCTTCAATGGCCATCATTGCCTCCGCTTGACATCTGGCTTAAAGAAGAAGATGGGGAAAATATTCTAGTAAGAGGGTACATATATTTTTCCTCTCAACTCAGATAGCATTTGTTAAATGCAGACAGGAATGCAATTCTGACTGTTCAGACCAACCCCTCTTCTGGCCCTAAATACCGTGAAAGGGTGAGCAGAAAGGCCATGCGTTTCCCTTTGTTAAAGTGCATTCTTTGTGTAATCCCTGGATTGGGTCAGGCTTTTTTTTAGTATCACAGAAGTGAGGAATGGAAAAGACACGTGACGTGAGGCCAGCAGTTCACCCCATCCCCGAGCAGGATTATTGACTCTGTTTCATCCACCAGGGCTTTGTCTTGTTCAGTTTTAAATTTTAAAATTCACACGGCTTTTGCTCTTCTCCTGGGGAGCTCTCAGAAAGTAAAATTCCATTTTTAATAAATATTTCCTGATTCAGGGCTGATAGCTTCTTTTTCTTAATTTCATCCCACTACTCATGCAGATACTTATAGGCTTATCAAATGCTTTCCTTGGACTTTTACAGGATCAATGTGACCATTTAGCTCCTCTGGATATATTCAGCAGTTCTTGTTTCCTTGCAGGTCCTTGTGGCACTGGGAATCAGATTTCCCCAGCACATCACTCTTCACTTCTCATACAGGCTCGCTAGCAGCTGCCAAACGAGCAGAAACAGAGCACTTCTTTTTCTTTCCTGACTGGCATGAGGGGAAGGACAGGAGGTCCAAGCTGGAAGAATGCAAGGAAAATCAAAACCTCTGCCTTTGGCTGGTTTGTTTACACACGTGCTTTGGGGGAGGGAGAAAAGGAGAGCAATTCAAGTTCAAAGATGGCCGTTTTTCATCTCACATGCATGAACTTAAAAATTCCTTGGGGGCCTTTCTCCCAAAGGCAATTTCAACTGGGTGTGATGTGGTCTTGGGTCCACACATTGGTATTAAAGGCAAATTTGGCATCTAGAGCAGTGCTGGGAGGACGGGGATACTTCCATGATGGAGCTGGGAAGGAGACGAGACAAACTTCATGGGAACTCACTCAGTGTGACATCTAACTTTCCACAGGACTCTATATGGAAGAGTACAACCTCAACCCTTTGGTGGCTCTCGCCCTTCATTACTCCAGTTTCACCGAGGAGGTGGTTCCTCCTTCTCCCCAACCTGAGGCCAATGCCCACTAACCAGACAGATGCTGCTACAGCTCTAAACCAACAGCCACCACTTCAGCTTCAAAGGACTGGACTGGTCTTCACCCTGCACATCATCTCCGAAAGCTGGCATGGTGGAATTTGGTGAAAGCTCACATGGGTTGTGCCACACGCATGATCCCACCCAGTTCCTTGAGAGGCTTTGGGGCTCAGCAGTTGGTTTGTATTGGGAGCTCTTGGAAGGCCAAGGTCTGTGCTAAGATTTGCTCAGACGCCCTGCAGAGATAAGCTGCTTCTGAATCCCATGTTTAAATCCCCTTTGAATTAACAGATGACTGCTTTGAGTTGCCAGTCACCTTCTTGTTGTCCTCTAAAGTAGGACTTCTGCTTTAGGATGATGCTCACACATTGTGTAAGTGTGCTATTCCCTTTCATATGTTTTCTTTTGAATTCCATTTGAACGCACAGAGATATTAAACAGAAGTGCTGATGTTCAGAGTAAATATAGACACACATTTCTAAGTACACCTTGCAAAGCTGCCTTGTGTTCTTTGTAATCTAACCCCATCTACTTGACTGCTTGAACCATCAGTCTTCTTGGATGTCATGTTCAGGTGACGAAAAAGAGTTGGATGGAGAATTGGTCTGGGAGGGGGATCATGCAGAGATGCTTTTGTCTTGGCTCATGGTTTTCTGGGCTGTGTAAGGGGACAGCGACTGAGCAGGCAGGAGCACCAGAGCACACCGCGGGGCTGTGGCAGGGCTGGGAAGGAGCTCAGGCACAGAGGAGGTGCAGCTAAGGAAAGAAAATTATTCGATAAAAAATGAGGTGGATTCATCTGAAAGCAATTTTCTCAGTTAAGCTTAAGAAGATGAAGCAGAGGTACTGCCTCATTCACTTTGCTCCTTATTTTTGAGTAGCTGTGTGTTGGGTCGAGTAACTTCACAGGAACATGGTCAACATCCAGAAGCAGTTCTTCTCCATTACACAGGGTCTTCTGCTGAGTTGCTTGAGGCTTGTGTGGTAACAGCTTTATTCAAAATAACTGTGGCCTGTCTTTTATCAATTAGGAGAACAATGACAGAATCATCCTTCACTAATCCCTAATCCTCCCCACAACCGCTTTGGATTCCCATTCACAGAATCCTTGTTTTATTTACATGTTTGTTAGGATGGCAGCTGCAGGACTGGATCAAATGTATTTCAGACTCTGGTACATTTTGAGCCTCATGAGGGGAGCAAACAAAAGACTTCAAAAATTAAATGTTTAGGGAACGATGTGAGGAGAGTTCTGTTTAAGCTAGAAGTGTTTTAACTGTGGTAATTATGATCTATAAATGAGATATCAACCATGCTCCACTTGTGCATATTTATAAAGACTTCACTGGATTTATTTCCCTTCATAAAAGACCAAGCTGTGGACAGCTGATTCTTAAGCACGTGTCCAAAGCTGGCAATGAGACTTTTGTCACTACCACCTTCAGTTTTCAGATAGGGTGTAGGAAGTTTGTCTGACGGTCCTACAGAAAGAAGGATCATGCAAGCATTGAAATCTACTGGCACTCCTTAATATGGCAGATGGGATTTAGATAGAAAGCTTGGAGCCAGTTGCAATCTGTTGGTTTCCATCCCATCTCAGGTTTCGGTCTCCTGGCATGCAGTGTTACACCGAAGTGGTATTTGGTATTTTGGCTGGGCGCCTTCTCCAAGGTTGATGACCATCATTGCCTACAGACTGAGTAATGAGGGGCAAAGACATTTCCTGAGTGTATTTTGGAACAGTTGTCTTCCTTTCCTGGTCATAACCGATTCAGTTGGTTGGCTTATTTGGAAACAAAGTCATCAAATATGATGGTTCTGGCATTGCCCCTTAGCAGCTCTGTCAGCATTTGCTCAGAAAGGCTCTCTTTGGCTATTCTTTTCCACCCTGACTGTTTTTCCAGACAGATCCCTACTGAGCCGATGTAGTCACACAGTAAACACTGCTAGAAGCAGGCCAACATGTGGTATCACTTAGGTACAGCGCAGTCCCAGCACCATCATAATGGTACTTCATATCTCTGGGTCCACGTCTAATCCCATTCATTTGCACACAAAGTGGAAAAACAAAAAAGGTGTTAGAGAAATTTTTGCAGCCCGTGGAAAGAGTTTGCATTTGATACCATGCTTCATGCCTTGAGGAGGGAGAGATTTAAGGTCAGGAGGAGCAAAATGCCCAGTGATGGGTTGGCTCTGCAGTCATCTGATTGCTCTGCTACAGGCTAAGTCAGTGAGATGTTAAAAACAAATAGCTTTAAAGTCTTTAAAATTACACTTCTATTCAACTTAAATAGCTTTGCTGACCTAATACAAGAAACGTGATCCACTGCAGATAGAAACAAATCAGGCAAATGTGAGCCATTGGGACTTAATGGAAAACCGCAAGTCCCACTGAGACTATTCCTCAGTTTTTCAAGCAGCAACTGAAGGCAGGATTGCAGGCAATGCAGAAGGAATTTGATGTGTAAAGGGAAAGGAAATTCTGCTGCTCAGCAACAGAGAGCTGCCTGGGACCTTGTCAAGCCATCTCCTCTGGGCTCGCCTGCAGGACTGCAGCAGCATTATTTAAGTTACCCAAGACAGCACAGGGAATCCAGGTGTTTGGCAAGGGAAACATCGCCAGGAAGCACTGGGAGGGTCCTGAGCACTGGGGTTTCTACAGCACAAGGCAGTTCAGAAGTGGTAGGCTGCAGATCACCTGCATCAGTGTGTGGTGGCAGGGCAGGAGCAAAGGCTGAGGAAAGGAGCAATGCTGTGTTTGGCAACCCCATACAAACCAGACCTCTGCCATCCAAGTTGCTTTCACCTAGCATGTGGCACCTGAAGGCTCAAGCTCTCCCTAAACCTTTAGGAGGATCCTGGCAAAGCAGGGCCCTGAGTGACAGGAAAGTTTGAGGGGACACCTCTGGTCCTCTGGGTCAGACGGAAATGTGCCCCAGATGGAAATGTGTTCTCTTGCTGGCAGGGACAGGGGAGCAGAGGGGTTACGGTTGGTTTCGGCTCCATCCGAAGCCTTGATGCATGCACACATTGCAGCAACTGGATCCCCTCTCAGCAGCGGGCTACAAAGTCAGTGTAAGGTGGGTTGGCCTCATCTGTGACAGCAGTAGATACCTTCCTTCACCAAAATGAGCATAAAGGACTTGTGTACTAACATACAGGATGCATTGCACAGAAAGGAGGGTGTGCCTAAACAAAGCAGAGAAGAATCAACAAATTCTTGCAACATAATACAGATGAGGGTCTGTGGGCAGAAAATCCTTTGCCAGAAAATCGGTTTCCTTCAGCAGGAAATCTAAAGGTGCTCACAGAGCTCAGCATCTCTTGATTTCAACAACATGATGCTCACATGCACCCCAGCACACACGCTCAGAGGCATCACACACCGGATTTTCAGTTGGGGCTGACTAAAGATATAGAAGTGCAACTATATTTGGATCCATAAGCGAGGCACATCACAACTACTGAGCAGCACACACATCTCTTTCCTGTTAAACTGAATTGTTTGCTTTAGCAGCTTCCGACACCCACAATTAATCTGTGAATTTTCTAAGGTTCCTTCCACAGGGAGGCCAGCCCAGCAGAATTCAGCGGGGCACCTCCTGCACAACAAGATCGTCACCAACAAGAATGTGTTACCCTGCATTTTTCCACATCAATTATTGTCTCGCTCTTTATTCGGGTCCCTAGCTTGAAGCAACTTGAAGTAAATGCGGTCTTCCAAAGATAGGTGTTCTACACCTTCTGAAAAAAAAAATCACCTCATCTGAAAAGCACCTCATACAAGGAAACCCAAAACAGCACCAAAAAATGTGGGTATTTGTAAAGCACTGGCTGTCAGAAGGGAAAAGTTTGGTTCATTTTCTCTCTGGAGTGCCCTTATATTGACTCAGTGCCCAAGCAATGGGAGGCACTGGGACCAGTGAGTGGTTGCTTAAACACAAAGAAAAGAGACGTGGTGATCTCAAACAAGATACGAGTACCGTAGGTTGACCTATTACTGAGATGTTTACTGTACAGACTTTTTTGGTTTGTTTAACTTCAGTCCTTAAAGAATAAAACTGGCTCCAGAAGGCTTTTAAGAGACCACATCCAGACAGCAAGCTGCAGCCTGAGCCCTCGCTACCTGAAGGGCTGCTGGGGACGGAGGTGGAGCCCCAGTTCAGGCAGAAGAGCTGCTGTGGACCTGCTGGGGGAAAACAAATGGACTCCAGCAGCTCAAGGAGGTGCCTGAAGTTATTCATGCCTGAACCATCTTCAGGAGGGCTTTGCTTTGGGTGCAATAGGCAGGGCAGCCTGCTTTTGCAGACCTCTTTTTCTCTATGGAAGCTCCATGCCTGCAGTAGCCTAAGAGTGATGAGTTTGTCACTTTGTTAGTGCACAGACTGAGAAAAGAAGGAGATGGCAGGCAGCAAAGCTGTTTGGGTGCTCGCCACAAGCCTGGGTGAGGACTGTGATCCTGGAGTCCCTGTGCAGAAGAACACGGCGCCAGCCCCAGGGGCAGGGAGGGCAGGAGGCTTCAAGCCTGAATGCAGGACCTGAGGCAGCAGGAAGGAGAAAAAATAAAATAAAATTATACAATTATACTCGTTTTTAGCAAGCAGTGTTATTTCTGTATCACACAAGATCCATACAAGTCACGCTGAGCCCTCCATGATTGGTTTGCCTGTGCTTAGACCAGTGTTTCAGAAGAGGGCAAGAGAGAGTCCCAGGACTGTGGGAGCCCTTCTACTTATAGCTATGAATTAATTCAAATTAGCCCTAGAAATGGGCCTCTCTGGCTCTTTGTTCTCTGAAATTGTGCTTTTCAAAGGCAGGCCTCTCAATTAGCAACTAATTACGATGGTCTTGCCTCCTCACTGATAGAGGGGGTGTAAAAAAACACTGCCCTTGATAGCCGTGGGAGATTTGCCTTCAGCTCAAGAGGCAGAATTATTGATATCAATTTCAAGGGTCTTTGGCTCTTGTCTGTAAATCCTTCACAGACCTGAAACAACGTTATTTGTGACACTACTGAGAATTATTTGATGCTCTGAGCTCTGGAAAATACATCACGTTTCCAGCCCTCACCAAATTCTGTGAAAGCAAAAATAGACAAGCTGCATGTCTGTCGGTGTGTCCTCTCCTCTTGTGGAGCAGCGAATGAGGAAACCAGGTACGCACCCCATCATGTTTGGAGGAACAGCTAGGTGCTCCCAGGCTGTGTTTTGCTGTCACCAGCCTTCCTCTTTCACTGCTGTTGCACCAAGATGTCAGTAGAACTAAGTACCCTTAACCTAGATCTGGTACCCTTTAGCCAGATGGCCACAATTACCCATTTTCCCATAGGCCAGCTCCAGTTTTGTGAAGAAACAGCAAATAACACTTTTTAACCCAGCAGGAAGTAGGTTTGGCTTTGAAGTCACGTGCAGGGCAGACAGGATGGGAAGGAGATGCACCTCATAAGAACATCAGACCTGCTCTACCGAGGTGAGACTGGTGGCCCACCTCAACCCATATTCTGCCTCTGCTGGTGGTGGTAGGACATGCTTCATAAGGAGTTTTATCAGCTCAACACTGCTTATTCCCTTCAGTGCCTCTTCACAGACCTGTTGTCCATGAATTTATCTAAGGGCTTCTTGAACGTGCTGGTACTACCTGCACCCACAGTCTTCTGCAGGAATAAGTCCCAGAAGTTCACTACTGCTTGCATGAGAAATGGGCTTTCTTTCATCTAATATCCTAGCTCAATCCTCTTTTTTCCAGCGTGCGCCCTCACTTTCAAGCTGCATACCATTCTTCCTTGCATGCAGGGGGAGAAAATGATTTGTTTTTTAATCTCTCTGTGTACTAGGGTCTGTCTGTACAAGAGGTATTTCCTGAAGGACGTGAGAGAACTGTGCCAGCGTCACAGACTTCAGCTACTTGTAGATGTGCAGTTGCTCTCACATAACTGGAAATGCAGTCTGCTCTGCAGTTCTCACATTCTTCTTGTATGACTCTTTGAGGATCTCCATGGAGCAGTTATCGTCTGATATTTCCTTGGTAATACCGGAGGAGGATTAGCAACACTGAAAGAACTCTCCAGAGAATACTCTTTTGAGATAAATTTTTCTTTGTAATAAAGCTAGAGATAAGACAAACGCCAGCTCCAATCAGCCACAGACTTTCCCCCCCTGCAGATCCACATCTGGATATGAACTTCATGCAGATGCCAATTATTTCCATGCTGCAGCAGACAGACTCCCTAGACCCAGACTAAATTTCAGCTCCGACTAAATCACACGTCCTTGGTCTAGAGCATGTGGCTGAGAAAGCAAGGAAGCCCACCACTGGGCAAGTACAAAACAGCACCTCCTTCCTCATACACCAGACACAGCTATGAAAACAGTGACTGAAGTTTTGTTTTCGTGTCATAGGCACTCAAGAAATGCAGTATATACATCACTACTGGAGCATTATAGCTCTGGGTATGTTGTACGTTCTCTCCCGATGCAAAGATCTATGTCCTGGAGGAAAAACAATCAACTTTAGACTAAATTAGATTACAGAAGAGATAACGCTGTCAAAACATCTTTATGAAGATTTCTAGCATTTCTCTCTCCTACAGAAAACTGCAAGGATTGCAGCAGCAAATGAATGTAGCCTGGCTGGTTTCGGCTCAGCTGCATGTAAGCCGTCACACGCTACGTATTTTGGGTCAGATGGAGTGGTCACAGATAGGAAAGTACCGGGAAAGATTGCTCCAAGAGCATGAAGTGTGCACCACTGCAGGGCTTCAAATAGAGGTTAGGCAAACAGCGGTCAGAAAAGGCAGTGATGTATTTGGTCCCGCCCCGAGCAGGGAAAGGAACAAGATAAGCTCGTGAGGTCCTTTCCAGGCTAATTTATGTGAGTGTTAAACAGTGACGAACCAACAAAGTACAAGTCTCTGCTTCCATTTCTCATGGCACTTGTCAGGTAGGTCTGCTAGGCGTATGTGCCAAATCTGCTGCCTCCCTAAGTGGCGTGTTATAAGGACATGAGTGAGCAGCTTTAAAAGAGGCAGCATACAGCATCCAGACATAAATACTGCTGCAAACAAAACACTTCCCTAAATATTGTGAAATCCAAATGTTTGTTCTTAGCAACATAATTCAAACCGGTGATAGCAGTGGAAAAACAGCTGCAAAGGGCAAGGAGGAAGGACGGAGGGAAGACAGGAAGGAGGGAAGGAAAAAAGCACATCAGAAGAAATGCTGAGCTCCGTACACCCCATACATACCACCACCAGGAAGGCTCCACTCCAACAGCTACTACTCATCGCAGTGAAAGGAAGAAGAAGGCTCATAGCAAGGAGAAACAACAGCACTACTGATGGCTAAGAGCAATAATCAGAGGGAAGCATGAGGAAATGAGTCAAAAAGATTAATATCCTTGAAAACACAAGCAAAAAAAATGGAGAAAGAAAAAGCGTTTGTTCAATAGCATGCAGTGTTCTGTAGCATACATACTGCTATATTTTTAATTACCATATTACAAGCCTTTCCAAACAAAAAACAAGTTCTTTTCCAGAACTCACTGTTACTACATTTCCAATATATTCATATCGAGCCATAAGCATGTGAATTAGCACAATTTATATGCTTAGGTCTGCTTTCTGCTCCTCCTCCCTTGCCACCCCCCGTTTTGTACACCCAGATATAACTGCTGAGCACCAAGGACAAGTTTCCAGACCTTAGAAGTCACCCTCCACCAGCTGAGCTGTAATCACTGACCTTATGCAAAGCCTCCTGCCTGCCTCCTCTGCGACGTAAAACACAAGTATTTAAGCAAGCCCATTTCACCCAGCAATCGAGGCAGGCTGAGAGCACGCACATGGTTAATTAGCATGGTTCAGCCAACAGGCAATAACTCATTAAGCTGCAGTAACTTGACTATGTTTGATCATGTGCTTTATGCCCTAAGGCACTTCATAAGTAAAGCAGTAAAGTCAACTTATCTACCATCTCAATTTCTCTCTCCCTCTTTCTTTTTTTTTTTCTAACCACACGAAATCATGGTTAAACCACAGAGGATAATTTCTGGACACAGAATAGTTCACCACCTTCCTCTTTTTGGCAGGCTAAGCGCACTCAGAGATTGTTATCATGTCTCCCTTCAGCCTTGCCTTCCCCAGGCTAAAAACAAATGCTTTCCCTCTTACCCCATAGGTGCTGCTCTGTAGACACCCTCTCGGCTGTGTTGCTCCCCTAGGAACTGCATCCTCATCTTTCCTGAGGTGTGATGCCAGAAACTGGTCCCAGTGGTGCAGCCGAAGGGATTAACCCTCATGACATCCCTGCCTGCACCCCCCAGCCCGTTAGTTCTTCCTTCTGTTGCTGTGGCATTGCCCCAGCACAGCCTCCAGCTCCCCGGTGCTACCTGGCTGCTCTGTCCCACTCTGTACCTCTGCAGCTGATTATTCCAACCTAAGTGCAGATTTGCACTTGTCTTCACTAAATTGCATCCTGCTTATTTACAGAGCCTTCCCCTAATTACTGAGCTCTCCCGAGCACTAATCCTCTCCTCCCTAGCGTCCCTTGCTTTTAGCCAAAACTCTAACAAAGGGGCTCTCCGCTCCTTCATCCACTTTATTAATGAAAATACAGAGTAGTTCTGAATTCAGGCCATATCTCTAGGGAAGCAGCTCGATAAATCCTTCCAGTCTGACAGGGTTCACTTGATAACAGCTCTCTGAGGACTCAGTAGTTTTGTATAACCTCTTTCCCCCTATTCTTCTTGTGAAAACACTGCCTGTCTAAAGGTGGGATATTGTAGTTACAGCTTCTCCCCATTATATGGGCAGCAAGAAAATGTATATTTTGCATACTTAATGCTAATATAAAATGTAGAAGGCAAACTAACATTCATGTGCCAGAGCTAACTTGAGCTATTTTCTGTTTGGAGGATTAGGATGTGGCCAAGTGTCACAGTCCATCCATTGCAAACCCATTCCAGCCTTCACCAGGAGCACCTACTGGTGGTCCCCACTGCAAATGGGATGATGGGCAAGGTGGGGCTGGGAATAATTCATTGTAATAGTTCCTAGATCACGGGCTCCCCAACTTCCATGAGATTTCAATCAAGCCCAGGTGAGACCCAAGTCACCTTCTGTCTCCAAAGACAAGGGACAGATTTCCAACACTGATCTCCACACCTGCACAGGTACAGCTGCTGGGCTTCAGAGTCAAGATCTGAGAGGGCTTCTTGTTTTCATATGTGGGAAAGGGCTCCCAGGAGGGGGAAAGGCGGTCACCTAATTCGTTCCCTTGAGCTCTGCTAACATGGTGATTTGCACAACGAAAGGCAGTGGATAACAAATACAGATATACAGAGAACTTCTTGTACTTTTCACATCGTCCTGGAGAACAGGAGCATGCAAGAAGGTAAAATAAGAATGTAGCTCTAAACACCTGTTATATTGCACAGCGTGGTAATAAAATATTGCTCACTTAAGCAGGAGCCTTTGAACTGCTCTCTAGAGGAACCCTTCCCTCTCCATTGGTTTTTATAGGCAGCCTAGGGAGATTATGTGCTTAAGTTAGTCATTTAAATTTAGATACCTAGAACAAACACTGCAAACTCCCCTTCTCCCTCCCAGTATAAACACCTCATGACGACAGAAGTCTTTCCTTTTTTTTTAGAAAAAAAAAAAAAAAAAAAAAAAAGGAAAGACTTTTAGAAAAAGGCTTTTAGGAAAGAAAAAAAAACAACAACTGGTACTACAAGAAAAATTATTCTGCTCATCTTTAGTGTGGTGGTTGTTTTTTGGGTTTTCTTTTTGTTGTTCTTCTTCTAACATCAATTCTGCCTAATAACTGAACGGGAACCGAGCAGATGATGCAAATGAAGCAAGTGCATTTCTGATTGCTGGCCGAGCGCTCGCATCGTGCTAACAAGAAACTGAACTGTAAAATCAAGTCAAAATATTTTTTTCCGCAGCTCCCAGTGGAAGTCAAAGCACATGGCTATTTGTACTTCCTCTTGCTCCGCAGGCGGCTTGGCGGCCCTTCCAGTGGCGACGAGTCCTGCCAGAAAAGCCCATCAGGTCTTTCAGGTTCCCACTGGCAGGAAAAGTACCAAGCTCATTGCACCAACGTTTGGAAAAGAGAGAATGTGCTGAGTCTCAATGTCCTTGGAGGCTCCATAAATCACTCATAGAAAAGAGCGGGGATTTGGTTGGGCAGAGCATTGTATGCCCGAAACGGAGCTGGAGGAGGACCTCCAGAGTCGCTATAGAGGGATCTCATCACGAGGACAGGAGGCTGAGCAAACAGCGAGGATGACAACAACATCCTGTCCTTGCAAAGAGGAGAGCGGCTTTTGAAGGAATGACAGAGCTTTGGATCTCAGCTCCCCGCAGCAAGTTCAGGCAAGTTCAGCCTCATTGCTTTTGTGTGATGGAAGGTTCGGGTTTATTATTAGATCGAACTCGAAAGAGCCTTGCCAAGTGTGAAAGTTCATGATGTTTCAAGCAAAGAAAAGGAAGTGTCTTACCTCTTACAGAGGCTCGTTTCTCCGTTATGAAACAGGCTAGGGGCCATTTAGCTCTCGTTCCCAACAATGTCCGGAGCATGAATGGAAGATGGTTGGAGGATAGCCTGCTGAAACCTGGAGGCAGCTCTGCCCTTCACAGCTTGGGAGCCAGGGCACTGCCGCGTTTCTCCTCCGAGTGAAATTCCCATTTCCCGGGTTTGTTTTCTCTGCTGGGAGTGAAATAAACATTGATACAGCACAGAGCAAACAGAGTCCTCTGTGAGGCTCACTGAGGGATTACTGGCTACTCAAACAGGAGAAGATGAGGTGGGAATTAAATTCACACAACCTCAAGGCTTTGCTTACAGCTCTTTCTTTCTCACCCTCCCCAAACCCTGTCTCCTGGCCATCTGGGCGTTTGCCTCCGTCTGAAGGCTGTCCCACAGCCTCTCTGCTCTCAAGCTGGAGATATCCTCCAGTTCCCAGCCCTAGTGAATAAGCTTAAGTTCACACCCATTGGCTTTTGTGTCCACCATCTCTCCAGCTTAAAGAGCTTATGTCCTTCTTTTGGGGATAGATAGCAACCAGAGCTCCCCTAGTTTCGTTAAGGAAATCAAGCCAAAACTTTCTATTCACTTTTTATCAGTTAGGTCATTCCCCCCCCCCCCCGCCCCCAGCCCAGTTTTACATCCTTATCTACACTTGATCTCAGTAAAATTTATCTTTCTTGAAAGTGAGAAAATGGAGTTGGACCTGGGCTTGCCAGCACCTTCACTGGTGCTCCAAGTATCTCCTTCTTCCATACTAGCCTGGTACCTTCTGGGGCTACTTTACATTTTTCATAGGCTCCTCACATTCAGGGTCCACAGTCATCCACTGCCAAGTCCGGTGCTTAGACCTCTCCAGCCTGGGTGACTTTCAGTGGACCAATTTCCCAGAGCACAGCACAAAATTTCCTTTCTGCACCACTTTGCAGCTCTGTGCTAGCCCATTTCACCTCACACGTACTACCCTGCCCCTTAAACTCACAGTTCTTCCCCAAAAATACTCTGCAGTGGCAATGCATTAAAGCACACTCCATCAGCACACTCCCGTTTGTTTGTGCCAATAGCCACATGCGTATTTAACAAAAGCAAACCCCAAACCAGTCTTCAAGGAATTCCACCAGCTGGTTCCCTCTGGCTTGATGTTCTCCTAAGGGACAAAAGCTGGCTTTCTCACCGTGAGCCAACCCTTTACCTGTCCCATCATTCTCACACTACTGTCCATCTTCATTAGCTTCTTTGATCATTTCCCTGGTTTCTCTGTGTCAAAATCAAAATCACCTGTCGCAGTGCAGTTTTATTAGATCTACTCTTGGATTCGTGGATTCATGTAGTCTGGTGAGGGAATCTTTAGAGGTCCTGGGATGGAGATGATCTTGCCTACATGGTAAGGTACATTGACCACGCTGCTTTGTTTTCACCTGTGGTGTGACCCCTTGATTTTTAATGCCTTAATTCCTAACGGTTTACCTACTTTTACCTGAATATTTAGCATTTTATAGAAAATTGAATGATGGTACTTTTTTTTTAGCTTGATGCCCTACCTGAATGTTTCTAATATCTGTCTCTTCCCTCACTGCCTTCTTACTCACCTCTTGTCTCCTTTCTAGTTACACCACTGAAAGGACTTGCTGATTCTCTCCTTGCAAACTCTAACAGCTTGAGTTACAGCACCTTTCTCTTGACATTGACCATGGCGATCTCTTTGCTTTTCCCAATTCTTTTTTGGTCTCTCTTCCTCCCCCGTGTTCCTCTGTTGCTTGGCCAATTAGATCTGGAGCATTCCCTTGCTAAGTCCCCGCAGTTTATTAAAGCGATGCCCTGACTTTGGTGTGGCTTATTTTTGGGAAAGCAGCATCACACATGGCAGAAGGGGATGTCTGAGCAGCTGAGAGGACAGCACCGGCCTTGGTGTGGAGATGTGTGTGCTGTGAGGGTCAGGCTATAAAAGGCTGAAGAGGTTCATTCCTCCTGCTGCACACTGGGACCATCCAACAGACTCAAGGCTGTGTCATGCATACTGTAAAGATTTTTTTCACCTTGTGTGCATGGGAAGCTCAAACTTAAAACACTTACCCCTAAACAGAGGTTAGATTGAATGAGACCTGACTCAGATCATGCAAGACTTTACATAGGAAAGCCTGCACCATTGCCATCACCTCCCTTTTATCTCAGCCGAAGCTATCCCTCCCCTTGTGAGGTCTGCTCCCGCAAATTGCAAAATACAGCGGGGTTATTCTGGGAGCCCCCCATCCATCTTCTGCCCTGGATCCGGAGAGTGCTCCTGCTTGGGTACTTGCTGCTTGGAGCATCCTCCCCGGCGCTGCTGGGTCTGCTGCACGGTCCCACCGTAGCATCCTGTTCTGGGGGAGGCTGAGCAGCAGTTTGGTCTCTGCTGGGGTTTTCTTTCCAGCGTGCTAACTCTGAGCGATGATGTGGCAGCGGCGCTGATGTTACATGCCAGATCAAATGAATGGGAACGGAATATTTTTGTTATTTTGAAATGCCAAATTGAATTCACTTCCAGCTGGCACTAATCTATCTTCCTCCTTTCTCCCCACCTCAACTTTTTATTAAATCTATACTTGTATACACTGCCCGGATTGTTTCAGCAGCCCCTTCTGAGGGCTTTTCATGCACACACACACTCACACAAAACAAGGCCTGGGATTTTTCCTGCACTGACATAATTAGCTGCCCATCACTTCCACAATGAATATGCTAGTGCTGTCATAAGGCATATGCTGTCAGTGGGGTTTTCTTCCCACCTCTGCTCTTTAAACACAGCAGAAGTTCCCTTTTCTGTGTAAAGAGAAAGAAAAAAAAAAAATCATGTCTGCAGGCACCAGCTGGGGCTGGCACCAGCACAGGCACCAGATACACCCAAAGCTGATCAGAAGCAAGCAACCAGGCTCAGAGGCAGGACTCACCATGAAATAAAGCCCAAACGCTTGGGAATAGGGTCCCAGGTACCCTGATTTGGTATAACCATCTGTTCCATCTCCAAAATGTCATTGACTTTCTTGTTTTCATTAGGCTTGCAGAGAGTTTATCTAATCTTGCCTTGAATACATCGACTGTTTGGATCATAATTACCTCGCTAGGCAAAGTACTCTGTTATCTGATGTCCTTTCTGATAGGCATTTTTTTCCTATAACGTGGGCTCAGTTGAGCTTCCCATGTGCACTGGTCCTTTATTCCTTTTTCTGTTTGTGATACCCACTATCAGAAGCTGTTTTCTTCCACCCAGGCGGTAGGTATCCTTTGCTTGATTTTTAAGGGTATCGATGGGTGGAAGGAGAGAGTTTTAAACTCATATTTTCAAGCCTTTTGCCCCTTCATGCTTTTTATTGAATCACACAAGCAGGTTAAGCATCTTCGAAATGTAAAAGCCACATAATAGGCTGAAAATGAAAATGGAGTCGAGGCTTTCACTTCTGTAGAGACAGGTGGTTTCAGACAGGAGGGCAGTAGCATTTAAAAAGATGTGCTCTCACATGTTTTCAAAACATATTCATCACCCATCCCAACGTTATACAAGTTGAAACTTCATAAAAAAAATGCTAGAGCCAAACAGAGTGAGGACAGTAGCATCAAATATATTTTCCTCCCCAAATAATTTCTGAGCTGTCAAGATAATCCTATTAGAGTCCTCAAAAGTGAGCAGAAATGCTCTAAAATTAATAGGAAATTTTATAACTAACCAATGAAGGGATTTCAGAGCCCATGTAACCTGATTAAATACTCTGAATCCAGTTGGCATCCTCCCATATCATTCAGTATCAGCTGCAATCTTTTAATAGCACAAGCTGCGAGGTACAAAAATAACACACTACAATGGCATACAGTTCTCTGAAATACAATTAAACTTTTATTAGTTGAATTACCCCTTAAGAATAATCATTTTTGGCTAACTATGACCACATTACTTAGTCTTTTGCATAAGCCTGATCTAAAATGTTTGACACAGTAAAAAAAAAAATTAAAAAAAGAGTCAGAAAACCCTGCAATGTGCTTATGAAAAGCAGACGTTCCCTGAGGATGTGAGAAGAGTCAGGGAAATCACCCAGTGAAAGGCCAGGTTAAGCCAACGCCATGTGCCTTTTTCAGGGGCCATGTGCCTCCTCTCTGGAGCTGGAGGAGAAGGGACCACGCTGTGTGTCCTCCTGCTGCTGCATGCAGCACCTCTGCTTCTAGGAAAGCCTCTGCAGAAAGGGTGCTTGGAAATTCAATGCTCCCCTCTAGCTTGTTTTGGTTTGTTTGGTGGTGGTTTTGGTTTTTTTTGATCAAAACCAGAGCAGCTTGAAAAGAAGGAGAGCTCCTATGTGCTCATATTCTGGAGCCTCTTATGTGGGAACAGGCCTATTTTCATAGTTAAGGTGTGATCCGTGCACATCCTTGAGATTATAACCAGAAGGCTTGTGCAGAGGCAAACACACCGAGAGGACGTTGCCTGGCTTGTCAAAACCTGGCATTTGGCACAGCAGGAAGCAGAGATACCTCAGGAAACACTAGCCCAGCCCATGAATGTCAAGGGGAAGAGCCCTGCCACCAGCCCTCCCAGCCCCATCCTCCTTTGTGGCCATAGTAGATAACAAGAAACTCAATTCACCCCAGAACTTGTCAGTTTTACTTATTTTTAGCTGCCTCGCATAACTTCGGCAGCAGCTGATTGCACCTGTCATGGCTGGAGCTGCTCAGAGCCTTTCATGTAATCGTTACAGCAATCTTCAGAGAAAAATACACAGGAATAAACACACCACATAGTAGGATTTTAAAAAAAAAAAAAAAAAAAAGTAAATAAAGTAAGAGCTCCTAGACTCTGAGTGGGAAAACATCAGGAATGGAAAGCTAAAGCACACCGGTTGTTTCCAAGTGCAGTATGAGGAACAAAGTGCAAATGGGAGGAGAATTGAAGCTGAGGAGGGAATTTACTTACCCTGAGTATTTCCTACCATGCTCACAGACTCAAGACCCATGCTGACATCAGCAATGTGGAAATTTTTTAAAGTGGCACAAAGGGGAGGACTATTTTTTCTAGCCCCCCTCAGTGCATCACATGTATGTAGGATACAGCCAGCAGGTTCTTCCTTGCCCACACACCCAAAAACACGTGTGGGCCCCCCTGTTTACAATATTTATCCAGACATATAGTTATTTCTCCTTCTTTATGGATGACTGCGGTCCCTTAGAAATACACAGCAACTGCATGCAAGGTAAGCAAGCAAAGGTCTGAGCCTGAATGCAGAACCATGATATCAGACACCCAAACCCTGATCAAACCTCACCAAAAGCTTCATGCTCTGCCTAGCCCCCATAGCACCCAACATTCCCCTGTTTTGCAAGATGCCTGGAGGTCTCCTCTTGCCTGTGATCTCGGGGAGCCCCACAGAGAGCAAGTCAGGGTTAGTTTTGTTTAAGTAAACAAGGAGATGACTGCAGCTTTGCCACCAGAACTGCTCGAGTGTTTCATATTAAACAGCGTCCAGCCCTATTTCACCTGCAAAATATTTATGGCACATTTCTGCATGGATGGGAAAGATAATTGCTTTAATTAAAGGTCAAGGATCACATTATTTTATGGCACATAGAAAATTCAAAATATGCAGGAGCTAAAGCATATCTTTACCCATGGTACTTTTGGCAAAACCTGCGCTGGTTCCATCAAGCTGGGGATTCCAGAATTAACTCAGGTCAGGTAGCTCATGTAACTCTGCTTCACGTCCATGAACACGCCTGGAACAAATCACAAACAATTTTGTAAGCACTTGAAAGAAAATAAGGAGATTAATAACAGCCAGCATTCATCAAACCAATCTAATTGCACTGAGTTATGTCAGACCAATCTAAATTTGTTACAAGATAATGGGAGAATTGGTAAGTGTCACACATCTTGATTTTTCAAACCTGGAAAGTCAGTCTAGATTAAATTATCAAAGGCGGTTACAAGAGAGGCTAGAAAAATTATAGTTGGAGAGTTCTCATTGCCGTGGTCTCACCTCACAGTCAGATTGAAAGGGCAGGCAGTGGTCTATGTAGTCCATCCCAATCCACGTTTTCAGTAACAACCTGCAACGGAACAAAAGGGACATTTGCTGGTGACGTGGAGTTGAAAGATCCTGCATGTAAATTAGTGCATAGATTAAGAATTAAAAATATATATGCTGAGGAAATCCCCTGAAAACCAACGTGACTCATTTGTGACTAGTTAAATGCAAAGTTCTGCGTTGCACAGCAGAAGCAAACTTCACAAAATCAAACCTGGCAATTACCAGGTCAGGGGCAGTTTTGGGGAAGTGGGCTATGGGCTGAGCATAGTTCAATGGTACTTTGTCACTGTAAAAACAAAACAAAACAAAGAAAAAAAAAAAAGTCTCATATCGGATATATAAACACAAGTGTCCCATTGTGAAAACATGAGATAATTCTGCTCTGCTGAACGACCTTCTCTGAAAGCCCTCAGTGGAACTGAACTGCCTGTTTTGGGCAATGGTACTTGAAATTGGATCTGTATGACAGGCAGACCAAGCAGGGAGAGGTCAGAGGAGGGCAGCCGGGTATAAAACAATATTATTTAATGGTAGAAGTGGGGAGGTAGACATTAGAACACGTAAGAATTTCTAAAACTGAAGATGAGGAAGCACTGGAGAAGACTGCCTGAGAAAGCTGTGTTTTCTCCTCTGCTGAAGGTCTCCACCATTGATGGGTGGGAGACACCTGTCAGAAATTTCACTGCCTTGGGGCAGAAGATGGGCCAGTGTACTGGGCTTACATGGCAAGGGTTTGGTAGCGGGAGGCTGCAGGGGTGGCCTCTGTGAGCAGAGCCCAGCAGCTGCCCCATGTCAGGTCAGAGCCAGCTCCAGACAGCTCCAAAGGGACCCACCGCTGGCCAGAGCCAAGCCATGAGCATCACTGGTTGGGCCTCTGGGAGAGCAGACTGAAGAAAGGGAAACAGAAAACTGCTGCACAACAGCAGCTGGGAGAGAGGAGTGGGAACCAGCCCTGCAGCCCCCAGGTGAGTGCAGCAGGAGGGCAGGAGGTGCTCTGGGCACGCAGCAGCAGTTCCCCTGCGGGCTGTGGAGAGGCCCCTGGTGGAGCAGGCTGTCCCCCTGCAGCCCATGGGTCCCACATGGAGCAGATCTCCACGCTGCAGCCCGTGGAGGAGCCCCCGGTGGAGCAGGTGGATGTGGCCTGGAGGAGGCTGCGGCCCATGGAGAGCCCCCGCAGGAGCAGGCCCCGGGCCGGAGCTGCAGCCCGTGGAGAGGAGCCCACGCAGGAGCAGGGGTCTGGGGGTGCCAGAATCCCGTGGGAGAGACCCCACGTGGAGCAGGGGCAGGGAGTGACGGTGAAGAAGTGGCAGAGACGAAGCGTCAGGGACTGACCGCAGCCCCCATTCCCTGTTCCCCTTGGGGGGAGGAGGTAGAAGAAGGTGGATGGGAGGAAGGTGGTTTTAGTTTGCTTTTAGTTTCTCATTGCTCTCGTCTGTTGGTGATAGGCAATAAATTATATTAATCTTCCTACACTGAGTCTGTTTTGCCCATGACAATAATTGGTGGTCGATCTCCCTGTGCTTATCTCAACCTGAGCCCTTTCCATCGTATTTTCTCCCCCTGTTTCTTTGAGAAGGGGGAGTGAGAGAGCGTGTTGTAGAGTTCAGTTGGCTGTCAGGGTGAAACCACCACAACCAGAAGTCCTCTCCCTGTAGAGCAGGTGCATACCCTGCAGTTTTGGAGAAATCAGGGCATAAAGCTGGACTCCTGGCTTGAGGGGACCAGGATCTTTTTTGTAAAAATGCAGTGGAGGTGGTTCTTCCCTAACTTCAGATCTGCCTGTGCTGGGTACGTAGCAGAGAGACCACCCCTGATAGATAATGTAGCTGGTACTGGTGGAAAAGAACAGATTTTAGCAGGAGAAAGGCAACAGCTAATGTTCTGGGAAGCAGACAATTCCTTTATGTCCCTTGGAATATGAAGTTGAGGAGGGCTGTAATGTACCATAAATTTTTATCAACAATAAATCTACATGTCTTGCTGCCTGGGAAAGCTGCAAACTCACATTCATCAGTCTGTCTTTGGAAGGTACCTGTTAGGTCTCCCAGCTCAGAAGTAAGCTGCCTCTACTTCACACCCGAAGAAGGAACTCTGACCCTGAATTTTTTATAGTTTTTCAGTCTGCCTTATAAAAGGTGCTGTCTGTAACTATCACCTTGCCATCTTGCCTTGGAAAATCAAAGTGTCTATGTTTTCTGCAATAATGTAAGTAATTATGGAAAATGGTCTGGAAGGGTCCTTTTGTCCATGGAAGGACATTTCTGGTGAATGCCCTTCTCAAATGGTCTTAAAAATCTGTGGCAGTGAAGATCCTGCACATTTCCAAGGCAGCCTGTTCCAGTACTTCATTATCCTTCCCTGCAGACAGCTTTTCCTAACACCTAACCTTTATTTCCCCTGCTGTAGTCTAAGGCTATTACGCTTTACACAAGACACTCCTGTGTACATAATACACTATTGATTCTTTTTTCGAAAAGGCATGATGATACTGTCCTTACCAATTTGATCATTCCTAAATTTAATGCTCCCTTTTACCCCTTTTCATAAAAATCTGTAAGGACACTGTGCAGCCAGTGCATCATGCAGCCTCGGTGATGTAGCCTTTGAGCCCTCATAAAGTTGAATATGTAGTGAATTATTTCACCTCTTCATTGTCAGATAAAAATGAAAGCCAAAGCAGACTCCGATTACACATACCAGCCATAGCAGAAAGAGCTGTCATCTCAGGCTTCATGCACAGCTGATTGAAAAGCTGACTGATGCACTTAAAATATGCATATATCAATCATTGCTGAGGTTAAGAGCTCAAGGGGAAAAAAAAAAAAAAAACATGAAAATTTCTGAAAGAAGGAAAATAATTCTCCTCCCCTCAAAAAATAAAAAATAAAAAAGCAAGCCATGAGCAAGGCATGTTGTGGATGTCCTCCATCCTTCTCTG
This sequence comes from Oxyura jamaicensis, assembly GCF_011077185.1. NCBI lineage: Eukaryota > Metazoa > Chordata > Aves > Anseriformes > Anatidae > Oxyura > Oxyura jamaicensis. Next base: position 174,623,430 of record NC_048893.1, read on the forward strand.
CTCCACGTTCCCAGGAAGCTATTGACTGTCACGTTGCCTTTCACATGTCTGCTGGCAAGGTCCAACCAGCAAAGATGGCATGAGCCATACGTCTGCACTAGGGATGGCCACCTGCAGCTCCCTCTGTGGTCTAACAAGCCTGTCCTTATTCCACAGCTCGCCTGCCTCCATCTCTCCTATAAGGCAGAGAAATTTGATTGCTCAGACTTCAGACCAGGTCTGTCCTGTCCCAAACACCGCTAGGGGATCTCAGCTCGCAGAAGGTGGTGGTGGCTGGCCATGGCTCCTGCCCCTGCAACCCTCCTCAAACCACATGCACACCTGTGGTCTCCGCAATTCAAGCTGCAACAGGTATAGAGCACAGAGGTGGACAGACCAATATTTTTAGCCTTGAATTAATGCTCGATAAAAGCCATGGAGAAACTCTCATGACTGCATCCAGATGTTTTTTCATCCTCAGAAACACCCTCAAACCGGCTCCAGTTTGGAAGGTAAAGATCATATGGTAGTTAGTTAAACAGCACACCTGATTAATAATTTACCCTGGCTCTTTAGGACTTAAAGCCTTTACCCACAGTGACTCCAGAGCCATGCAAGCCATGCGCGCCGCGCTGGGGCCCGCAGACAATGCTTTGCACGGGTCAGCCATGGGAATGATTTACAGCCGCTTCGGGCTGGAATACCACAAAGCCTGGAGGGAGTGGCAAACCTTGCTAGCTACGATCATTCATCTCTCCTGTCTCTTTGTAAGTCTCTAATTTTAAAAGTCGGGTTCTTTCAAGAGCCATCATTATGTTTTCAATCTTAAAACCTTTCAGTTTCTCTGGGGAAACAAATGAGGAAAAAAAAAAAAAAAAAAACACAACTTTTCAAATCTCAGGAGGAAATAATGGGTTTAGTCTGACAGTTTCCTTGTAGGAGAAGGATTGGTAAAAGATTTCCAAGAACAGACTCAAATCAGAGTGCATTTTGTGTTCAGCAGTATTCCCGGGAAATTTACACACCTGTCACCTAATTGCCACTTCCTTTGTGAAACAGAAATGACAAGCCCAAGTCATTTGCTTTTATTGTTTTTTGTTGTTGTTGTTGTTGTTTGTTTTCCTTTTCCTTTTTTCTTACAGCAAAGTGCTCGACACCCCTTTGAAAAGAAATAGCAGATTTCCTCCATGCTTTGGGATTCAGCACAGGCTGTGCTCCTCAAGCTGCAAGCAGAGAGGCTTTCCTCCCTGACCGTCGCGGTGTCAGACAGTACCATGTATTATTAAAATCCAATTTCAACTTCTTAATCTCCCAGGCGCCAGATGGCCAAACTACGTTTTTCCAGCGGTGCGCAGTCCCGGAGCAGAGCGGGGATGGACCTGTCACATGCTTCAGGCATTGTCACGTCTGTCTAATTAGAAATTTCTACCATCACTTCAGTTTACAAGCAGTGGTAGCCTATTGGCCATTTCAGCCCTAGCACATCTAAATGCTTTGCAGGTCTCCATCCCAGTGCACAAACATTCCCGCGGTTGTAGAGATCCTGGTTAATTCTTGCAAAGCTGAGGTTGGCCTTAGCCGCGCAGTGGGAATGCAACTGGGGCTGGACCTTAATATTCGTCCCCTGTTCCACTGCACTAGTCACAAAGCCATGAGAAAACAAACAGAGAAGCAATACTCACAAAGAGATGACATTCCCAAGGCCTTCGCAGGCTTCTCAGCTAGAGACCGAAAATGAGGTTTGGAACAGTCTGTCAAACAATAAAAAGAGAGAGGAATCGAGGAGAGAAATTTCCCATATCTCCAGAGTGCTAGTTCTGCCAGGAAACATTTCTTTACTTTTTTCATCCCTACGTCCTGCTTGCTGGCATTTTCTATGCTCTGTTACATTTCCCATTGCTTTGTAATTGAGAATTTTAGAAGACCAGACCACTTTCAAGCTGGCAGGGCAACAAGGACTAGGAAATTACATAGGACGTGGCTTGGACAGAATTTAGCCTGATGACCTCATGGCTGCATTGCAACCCCTTCCGAAAAACAGCAGCTTCCAGATGACCAGGGGACAGGGTGCCCCCTCCAGAGAGCTGTTCTGTGGGTGTCCCTGGGACACTGGGATGGGGCAGGCAGAGCTGCAATGTGACCATGGGGGAGATGGTCCCATGGGCTGGAGCTCCTACGTGATGCACAACTGCACAGTGCCACCCAAGGGAAGGCTGTGCTGCCACTCCGGGCTCTGAAATAGCACCCATGGGCTTCACCGCTGAGGGCTCCACACCTCTGAGGGTTCCCTGCATTTTCCCCAAATAAAGATGAAAATAAGCCCTCCCTGCGAAAAAGTCCCATGGGCCCTCCTGCAGGTTCTCTCTACATATTTCCCCCAGAAAAGCAGAAAATCAGACTCAGTTTCTCGTCCGTACTGAGGGGTAATGAGATTCCCGGTGGGAGGGAGGACTAAGGCGAACCCCAGCCATTACACGGGTCATCGCTCGGGGATTGGAAAGCACTTGAACTATTTGGAGGCACAGCCTGGCCCCGCCTCGCGGCTAGCTCATTGAGCTCAGTAGCATGGCAACATGACCGAGCTGTGCCTCTCCAAGCTAATACCGCGTGGAGAGATTAACTGCAAACAAACAGCAACAATAACGGGCTCATTGAAATGCAGGGAGAGCCCGGCTGGAGCTGAGACGCTTCCACCGCCTTGAAATACCCCTCTGTCCCGTTGCTTCGAGCTTCTCCTCGGGCTGCTGGTCCAGGTGCCCCAGCATTGCCCAGTCCCACCAGGTCCCCCATTACGTGGTGGTCGCCAACTGCTCCACACCTTGCCGACAGCAGCGTTGTGGGATGGTGGGACGATGGCAGGGAAGTCCTCAAACTGGCCCAAAGCTGGGGCAGGAGAAGGGGAACGGGAAGGAGGTGAGATGCTGGAGGCCGGTGGCAAGATGAGGTGCAACTGCCAGCAGATCTTCTGCAAGGGGCCGACCGACACACCGCACGGAGGGGACTCGTCCCCTCCTCCTCCCCGCAGGCCCCCAGCACAAGTTACACAAGGCCAGACCTCAGATGTTTCTATTTTAAGAGAAACCAGGGAGGCTGGCAACTGCAAAATGAAAACGAGAGGAGGGAAGAGGTTGTCTAGCAAAATTAGCAACACATTTTCCTCCCTGCCTTCCAGAGTGTGTGCCCCCTTCCAGCAAGCTGGGGTCTGCGCAGCATAAATTATTCCAGTCTATATTTGAGCCTGTGCTGTTGTTTCTGCCAAGTGTTTACACTTGAAGGCCGTATTTTTTCAGGCGCAGATGACACTGGATGACACGTGTCATCACAGTGCGTGTCCTTGAAAAATATGTGCTGTGAGGTTGCTCTGATGTCCTCCAGGACGTGCTGCTCTCATGTGCAGAGACAGCGGTCGGAAGGTCTTGGTCAAGAGACCACTCAACAGGTCTGCTGTGCCAAAGCTGGATTAGGAGCTGGTGAAGCTTCCCGCTGCCAAGTGTCACTGAGTTCACAGATCATCGCGGCGCTGTGCGTGCCTTTGACTTGTACAGATAAGGTCTCTGGGCACCTTCTGCCTCAGATATCTCTGCATTGTTGCTTCCCTCATGAATGAGAGCTGCCCCTCGCACTGCAGTCTGTAAGGCCACAGATTCATCCTCTGTCGCGGGTTCCTTAACATCCTGAAGCCGCTTCAGGTGTGCTTCTCATGCAGCACTAGCCATGGCCCTAAGGGCAAAGCTTGTGCTAAAATATTTGGTGGCTGTTTTCATGCTCCCAAACTCACATTCCTGTTCACCTTTTTTGGCCACATGCAGCACTGAGACTGGAGTGCTTCGAAAAGGTTAGGTGATCCCTTTATTGCTCGCATTCAGATTTCTGATCAACAGTGTGATCAGCAAACCCAACAATTCGATGGCTGTGCAGGTCTATTTTGGTTGTGCCAAGTAGCAGCCTTTTATGGCCGGGGATGTGGCAACTCTATCCTGTGATCAAAACAAAGATCTCTGAGTTGGGCAAGCTCATCTGGCTCCTAATCAGCTTTGGCCTTTACCCTCTCGTAGGTCTCTGCCCGCTCTGAAGCATGCGGATTAAAATAAACAGTACATTTAAAGAGAAATCTTTGTGCCCCCTGGTACGGGGAAATGTTTTAAGTTACTGTCTTAAGCCCCGGCGTGTCAAGGTTGGAAATGTTTTCGTTTCATTGTTCTGGCTCCCTGTGGCCAAAGTCAACAACAGGGTGATGTGAGGATTTGATATATGGCAGCCCAGCATGATCTCATTGTTGGGAGGTCATGGGATTAGTGCACAAAACGGTCAGATATGATTAATATTAGGCAGTATGCCTTGCAGAGGTGTAGGGGTCTGTCACTGTGACTACAGATGGAAAGCCCAAGCTGGACGAAGGTCAGGCAGGGCATCGTGACTTTCCATGCAGTCAAAAACCAGAGACATCCATGTGGTGCTACTGGAAGAAGAGAGCCACTTGTCCCAAAATGCCTCTCAGGGCCATCCGTCCACCCCACGCACCCGTCTGCTCCAGCAGCAGGCAGAAAGTGGAGGAGCACACCTGGGCTGGGGAGCTGGCTTCTGCTGGCCTCCGCTATTGTTACACAGCGGCTGCGAAAGCTTCCAGAATGAGACGCATGGCCACAATTAAACTGAGCGCATCTAATAGCAAACTATATCGCAAATTGCAAAGCAAAACCACTTCATATTTCCATGGGGCTTGCTGGAAAAATAGCTCCAATTAATGAGGTACATTGTAGACTTGTTTATATTCAGCCAACTCTATTCAAGCAACAAATTATCTGTGCGTGATTATGAGGCCAAATTCACCCTGTAATTTTTCATTTAGCCTTATTTTACAGCATGGGCTCTTCCACTGAATTATTCGTGGAGCAAAACCTCCCTGGCTCCTTCCCTGTCCTCACTCACAAACTCCAAAGGCCTTGACAGGCATTGCACACACAACAACACAGCATGCACAGACACCACTTGGTAGTACCCGCTCCCAGCTTCAGAGCCAACCAGCAGAGGACTCCATCACCTTTCTGACTTGGAGTCTCCCTGGACTCATTAATCTCAGAATCAAAGGATCACAGATGGCTGAGGATGGCAGGGAGCCCTGGAGGCCCCCGGCCCCAAGCCCTGAGCCAGGAGGGCCCCCCAGCGCATGGTGCCCAGGACCCCATCCAGGTGGCTTTTGAAGATCACCAAGGAGGAGACCCCACAGCCCCTCTTCGCAGCCTGGGCCAGTGCTCAGTCATTTGCACAGTAAAGAATTGCTTCTTGATGTTTAAACAGAACCTATTGTGTTCCAGTTTGTGCTCCTCTTGTAAACCAAAAACCTCTTGCTTGCCAGAAACTAAGCAGAGATTATATTCTGGAGTTAGCTATGAGCAGTACAATTCACTCCACAAGCGTGCACAAAACTGAAGCAACAGGGTTCAGAGGGCATGATCTTGATCTCCTGTACCACCTGCCTCCAAGCATCCACAGGAGGCATCATCCCCAGCGTGCCTGCCCAGGCGATCTGAGTCCCAGTGCTGTAATTGAAACCAGTTAATGGTAAAGCGCTCTGCCACGAAAAGCAGCCGAGGTTGCATTTCATCACTAATCTTGTGGTTTTGCTCACAGCTACAAGTAGCGTTCCCAGTAAAAACGGCACGAGCACATTTTTGTGTGCTCTTCGTTCAGCCGAGTGGGAGGGTCTCTGGGCTGGAGCCTTCCCAGGCTTGAGTATTTTGGGGTAATTTGGGCCTCATAATGATATTTCACTGCATGTTTCAGAAGAAGCCAAGTCTCTCCCTCAGCCACTCATTGCCATGGGCACAGAGGAATTTCCGTGCAAGCCACAATGAGGCAGGGATGTTACAATCCTGAATTAGGATTAATGTCCCTTACACAGTGTCTTCACTTGTGCCACATAAGCACAACCTTGAAATGTCAAACTCCTGTTTACCCTTCCCTAAGCCACTGGAAGAGACCTTCCAGAGCAGCACGGCGGCAGAAGAGCCCGTTCATGGGCACCGATCCCAGATGCACACCTTGGTACCCAGTCACAAGCAAAGGGACAACTGAGAGATTCATTTCCACGGTAATAACTGTGCAGACTCTGTATATTTGTAACCTCCCACGTATGTCCTAAAGAGGAAAAGATAACATAAAAAGGCCAGCCAGAGAAACAAACAAAGAAGAGCAGGACCGTGTCTGTGGAGTTCCACTTGTTGCTCAGATGCCTTTTATTTTTGGTGTCTGTCCCAGCAGTTTCCAAGAAATCTCCTCCTATCCTATTTCTATGGGGAGGTATAGTATTACAGTTGAACCCTTCAGGCGTGAACATCTGAGGACAGAGTCAGGCCACAAGGTCGAGCCTGTGTTTATAATACGGGATGGGAGCAGAGGCAGGTCAGTGGAGCAGGCTGCACTTTCCTGAAAAACTAAAAGATCCTCCGAGGGTCCATGGGACTATCAAGGTTTAAAGAATCACAGCATGGCTGAGGTTGCAGGGCTGAGGTTGCTCTGGAGGACACCTGGTACAACCCTCTGCTCAAGCAGGGACTCCTACGGCAGGTTGCTCAGAACCATGCCCAGATGGCTTTTGAAGAGCTCAACAGGGAGGACACATCCCCACCAGACTCACCACACCCTTACCTGAACAAACGAACATCTCTTGGTAAGGTTTATTAGCCTGCAGCACCATGCAGCTATGGTAACATCGACCCTGTGCTAAATTTGCATTAAATTGGCTTGGTGGACAGGCCCTCATTTTATTATACCAGTAAAAGCATGTCAGATAACATTCATCTTTACTTCAGGATCTTTACAGGATCAAAGCATAGGCACCTTTTGTCACTTCAGATTTTTCCTTACGTTAAAAGTCATATAGCTTGCCTATTTCTCCTTAGCATTAAGGTCTAAATAGGACAGAAGGAAGACATTAGCAGCACATATGGGGAGCAAACTTGCTCAGGAGCATTCCTGTGGGCAGAGCTTCACCTTTTTTTCCTTTTTCTTTCACTTTTTTTTTTTTTTTTTTTTAAATAAATGTGTCTGAGAGACGTTTTAATGTGTGGAAAAAAGCACCACGTAGCCTCTTTAGTTCCACCTGTGGCCTGTTCATTTCTCCCATGGAGCCATAATCCTTTCCAGTGGTAACTAGTTGGGATGTCACAAACAAAGGATTATGCCTTCAGGTGAGGCAGAGCTTCTTATGAGCTTACTGTTAAACTATTATAGAGCCTGTTCTCACGCAGAAATCACACACACAGACAGACACGTGTGATATTTAAAACAGAGCAGCAAGACTGCAGATGGATGGATCTAGCTTGGAAAAATAGGTGTGCTAATTATTCTTGCTCCTATGCAGTCATCCAATGCTGAGGTGGAGAGAATGCTACATGAGGCATTGTTTCATCTTTCGGGTGTACTTTTAAAACACACCACTTAGCAAGAGGGCAAAAGTTGGTGTCAGATGTGTTTCCTTCTGGTCAAGTGGCCAACGCTAGGTTTAGTTTGGTGTTTCAACAGGCTTGTCAGATTATTCCGTTTGGTTATTTCTGACCTTGTGCTAAAAATTTCAAAAACACAGTGCACTTAAATGTTTAATGCACATCCTGCTGACACAGCACCTCTCCCTGCGGGAGAAGCCGTGCTTGAGGAGGGCCGAATGAGAAAGAAGATCAGTAATTTTTCTCAGTTGGATAAACACATTGAGTTCACATGCACAAGATTAAAAAAAAAAAAAAAAAAAAAAAAAAGACATCGATGTATGGCGTTTATTATTTGACTACAAGCCAGAATGTCACTTCTAAAAATAAAATCAATCTAGCATGGGAAACCTCATAATTTTTATCATGATAATTGGTAAATCAAACCTCTCTCTAATGTTTCTCTTCGCAGAAAATTGCAGCTTTGGAGAAGGACACTTCATTGCAAAGAAGATAAAAGAAAGCGTTGAAGAGTTGACACCCTCGGCTGAAGAGGTTTGTTTTCACTGATAATGCAACCTTTTACCAGCACTTAACTGATCTGAACCACATGACAACCAAAGGAACATCATTTATGGAGCTTAATCTCCTCCAGGACCCAAAGCGGCACAACAAAGATTGCCCTTTCACAGCATTTACCACCAAAACGTGTAACATCTTTAAAAACACAAACATGGAGGAAAATCTGCCACAATCACGTGTTTCCTACCACTTCACCAGTGGAGAAAGAAAACATGCAGCCCTGACACCAAACGAGGTGATGCTTTGGGTCTGTTTTCTAGCAGAGAGGGTGCAAAAAGGCAGTGGAGCCTGCAAGTGCTCGGAGCAGGCCCAGGGCCTCAGCCACCGCTCCCAGCTTGGTTCCCCCCCCTCTCCACAAGGGAAGCCAGACAGCTGTTTCAGAAGCTTTGAAAAACCTCATCAGGAATTTAAAAAGAAGGAGGAGACGTTGTGAGAGCGTGTCTGTGTGTGTCTCCAGGTTTTGGCCTGTTTCCAGCTGGCCTACAGAACAGTGCACACTCTCTTCTTTGTTCCCAATCTGTAACATAACCATAAAAACAAAAACCTAAGTAACATATTAATGACTTATATTAATGACTTGCTTATTTCGCTTTTTCCTATGTATTCAGGTGGCCCCAGAGATGTGTCACTGTGTAGCTATAAATAAATAAAAGAGAAATGGCCCACCAAGCAGTCTCCAAAGACACTGTGGAAAAGGACAGAGAAGCTGGTGCAAGTTCACCAATGGTGAATAACTCTACGTTTTTACACCTACAGCTCACAAAAATGAAAAAAATAAAAAAATAATAAAAAAAATGACATTTCAGTTCAAGAAGAATTAAGTGTTCTCTGAAGTTTCTTTCTGAGGGCCTGAGAGCATGAACACAAACAGGAATTTCCAGGAAAATGTGATGTGGTTGCAGGCGGCCTTGGGTGCCTAAGGAAACCCCTGACCCTTCGTGGCATCAGATGCTGTGTGGTGTTCTTTGATCCTGAAGGCAAGGCCTGCTTTTTAGAAACTCTTCCCTTAAGAAAGCAATGCCCAAGAAAGGCATTAGGAAACAGTTTTGGGTTTGTTTCATTACTTGGCTGAATTCTGGTTAATATTTAAAGAAATACAACAAACAGTTCTGGATCACTCAAAATCCATTCTGCTAATCAGATCTTCAGAAACCAGTTCAAATATTGCATCTTGCCCTTGACCGATCACTTTGCAAGTTCCCCATAAAAATGTTGCACTCAGTGGGGGTTTGAGCTCTGCATCCAGCAGCACACATGCAAAGACACACACAGCATTTCAGTACCTGCACTGCCAAATGCACACCCTGTTTTAAGTGACACAAGAAGCCATTAATGTGATTATGGTAGAAACTACAGACAAATATTTTAAGTGATGCTTTTCTTTCTTCTTCTTACAAACAATGGTTTCTTGTGGTACTTTCCCCAAATATTACTCATTTTCTATCTCTGAGCTGCAAGAAATCATCTGCCTTCTGTCAGAAGAAATCAATAGAAACAGAACCTAAATCCTGACTCCTGTCATTCTACAGAGAGGGATGGGGCTAAGGAAGTGGAGTTTGAAGTAGCCTAGTATCCAGTTGTATTTTATGCTGGTTTTATTGGAGCTCCTGTCATGATATATCGGTGCACATCCAAGGGACTCTCCTAAAAGCTTTATTTGCTTTGCGGTGAATTCTTCACCCTGCAGAAGACCAAATTAGGAGCAATGCTAAGTGAACTACCCGGTCTTTCCCAAGACATACCACAGGCATTTTCAGCTTCAGCATCCACAAGTGTAGTGTGATGCTTTTGCCTTTTAATTAACCTAAGCTAGAGGAAGTGAAGATCCAGGCTCCTGCTCTGATCTCTGATGGCAGAGACCAAGAGCTGAGGCAGAGCTGCTGCCACCTGCCATACCCCCAGCCATCAAGTCCCCATCACCATGAAAAACAATGTGCTTTCTTCCCATCAGTGGGTGAAATCAGAGCCCTCGTGCAATTTCTGCCAACAATTACTTTATCACCTTGTTTCCGTGAAGGTCTGATGATTGCAGAGCAGCACCTCTGCCAGGGGATTAACCTGTTCCTTAAAAACAGAATGCAACAGCTAAGAAAAAAAAAAAAAAAAAAGGTGAATAAAAACACATTAGAAGTACATGATTTATTTTTATATTCGAGTGCTAAAATTGCTTCGTATCAAACAAGCCAGGCTAATACATATGGCAAATTAAATGCTAAGTCAAGGCTGCCTTGGACCGCTGCTACAGCTGTTAGTCTGGTTTTTGAAGCCACCAGCTTGCGGGGTCGGACGAACACAGTTTGCTGGATGCTCTCACGGCTCGTGGTGCAATGTAAGCACAACACTTGGAATACAATCCACCAGTGTCCCCACGCCAGATCCCATAACCTACTTCCTAGGCCTGCTGCCAGTGTTGTGCTATGAGTCACGAAGAGAAACAAACACAAGGAATGTCAAATTAAATAGGACACAAGGCTTTCGCAGTATTTAAAAGCGGAGCAGTTGTGCCGCAGTGTACAAACCTCCCTGGACTCCTCTTGGACCGATTCTCATCTGGGTAATAAGAAACATCCCTCTAATTAGTTCCACCTAATGAAATTCATAAGACAGGGAGTGGGAGTTTTGCTCCTGGGTAGAAACCAAAAACTTCTCTCCACTCAAGCTGCCCGTTTTCTGCAGCAGTCATTAGCAAATTTTATCAAATCTCTGTGTTAAACAGTAACAACTATTGTTTGCCCAGAACACAAGTCCATTTATGAGCTGCAACACGACACATCGTGGAAACCCCAGACTGAAAGGCACTTCTTAAAAAAAAAATGGGACTGGCAAGAAAAAGTAGTTTCAAATTGTCAAGAACAAACAATGGAGAAACTTCTACCCGATCTTTCAGGTTATTGCGATTGGAGAGCTTCCTGTATCTTTGTGGTATAATAATTTACTTATTCCTCTTTCCTGCCAGTTAAGGGGCACCCATTGCCTCTTCAGCTGAAGCTCTGGGTGACTCGTGCTTGTTATACCGAGGCCAAGCAGAAGAAATCGAGGAAGCTCAGAACACGTTTTCTCCTATGGAAATATTAACCCACAAGGGTTCATTTAAACCCACTTTGGTGACATCTCTCTCATGTCAAAGTAATATCCATGGCAACAAACAATTTCCAGCATCCAGAAAGAGAGTATAACCACTGCTTATCGATGACCAAAAGCCTGAAAGAACAAAGTTTGGACTTCTGGGTGCAACACCATCACCCTGCAGAACACCAGAGCCCATTATCAGGAGGCTGTTTGCAAGTGCAGATCACAGGAGACATAGGGAAATCGAAGCCCTGCCAGCTGTTTTCTTTTCTAAACTCTTTTACAGGTGGCATGGCTCACTGTGCATTTGTGGTTGTCCTTCAAGAAGGTAACAGAGGAGGGGGAGAAGGAAGGAGCAGATTCTCAGCTACCTTTGGAGACAGCAAAAGCACAAAACACCACAGAGACGAGCCATCGGGATGACCAGGATTCCAGTACCAACTCTTTTCAGCACCCACCGAGGCCCCTTGCGTGCTTTCCTCGAAGTGGCCGCTGACCGATACGTTCATCCTGTTGTTCCGCGCTGGGTCCCGTAATTACAGAGCCTGACTTACAGGGTTAGTTATAGCTACTATTACGGGAAACTGCGACGCTGGGCACAGCTGCAGCGCTCACTGTTGGGGGAAGGAGGGAGGAAGAGGCACACTGCAGCCTGTCTGCTGGTGCATGAATACATGCTGCATGGGGCAACGCTAACGGAGGAAAAGGAGGAAGCCACAGCCCCCCAGGGTCTTCCCCAGACTCCTTCCCGCTTATAAAGCCACCTTTGATTTGGGCTGCGAGGAGTAATTTTCCATTTTAGGTCTGTGGGGTAATATTTTCAGAGCTTTCAGCAACAGCTCAACCCCTGCTCTCAGGACCTGCTAGAGAAAGGCACTGGCACAGAGCATATCTCTCCGTGGTCCCGCAGGATCTAAAGGACTGCTTTGCAAGCAAGTTATCAATGAACTCTAGCTCACGAGTCTCTTACCGTGACCTGAATCCCTGCTGCCTTCTAGGACTTGCTCTGTTCTCCAGCCTCCTTGCTCCTGTCTCCACACTGTTGAGGTAAAAAGCTCCCAGCAGCATTGCTCAGGGCCTCCAAGACAAACTTCCTGGGGTGCTGGCGTCCTTCTACCTTCAAACCAGACCCAACGCTCGCTTTTAGCCTCAAATACCTGCAGAGGGCGGTTATGGGGGAGCACAAGAGTACCAAGGGTAAATTTTTAAGGCAGTGTTTTGTTGAAATGACCTGCCTAAAACACCACGCAGCCCCATGCAAATGATTTGATTGATAACGAGTTACATCAACACCGCCCCACTAGACACTTTTGCCTACGGTGGTGCTGACAGAGCACCCCTGGACTTCATTTCCGAGAACCCATAAATGCAAGAGCTAAAAGGTCATCACCCTCCAAGGGGAAAGGAGGGACCCTACTTTTGAAGGCCAAAATGGCTCCGTTATCAAAATCAAGGTACTCAAAGGGGTGTACACTATAACGTAAAAATATACGTAGGGTTAGGACAGAGTGGTTATGGGGTCTCCTCCTGGGAGAGTGGCACAAGGCGCCTGGATGGGGTCTTGGGCAACCTGTGCTGAAGGAACCTGCTGGAGCAGGGCTTGGGGCTGGGGACCTCCAGAGCTCCCTGCCAGCCTCTGCCGTGCTGTGACACCTCCTGCAGAAAAGCCTGGGGGTGAGACTTCCTGCAGGGGTTTCCATTTCAGCTGCAGCAGAGGGGGGCCCCTGGCTCTGCAGCAGCCGTGATGTATTACCCACCCAGGTACTGACCAGCCTCCACGCATCAGCTTATCTGCCAAGGTCTGCTCCCATGACCTTTTGTGCCTGTTAGCCTGCTGAATTTATGTGCTTTCTCTGCTGTATCGCTACATGAAACTGAAGTGTTGTTTTTTTTTTTTTTTTCTTTTACTGTCATTGCAGTTAAAACCATTAAAAAAATCTCACTTGACCAAGGACAGGTGGGATGTAGCCTTACTCTCTGGTTTGGAATACATATATCAGTTGATCAAAGCGGCTTTAGGAGTTGTGTTTTTCATATAAATTTGAAAGAGCTATAAGGAAAAGTCAGTGCTGTCTCAGGGGACGCTGGCCTGAATTTAAAGAGACCTTCCCCTGCTTGGAGCTCAACTACCTGAGTCACAATGAAAATCTCTACTCCAGTGATTCTCAGCAGGTTTAAAAGAAAAAAAAAAAAGGCAATATTGAAAGAGGTTTTATTAGGGTTAACCCTTCTGAGGCTTGCAGCTGGAATTATGGATTTAGACCTATGTTTAGACAGTGCTGTTTATACCAGCAGTCAGCAACTTTTTTTTTTTAGTCCAGAAACTGATGGCTGGGTGCCATCTGCCTCTAGGGTACTTTCTCCCAAGAAAGAGCAGGTACTTATAAGCCAGGACCCGCTCATTTGCTTGCCCTTAATAGGGCAACACGCTCCCAAACCCATCTATCAGAGCTGGGATAGCTACAGCAACCGAGCCCTCTCCTTCTCCTGCATCATGCCCCATAACACTTCCCTCAGAGGTGGCCAGGATTACACTGAAGGAGCCCAAATTTCAGCCTCAGCTCTCAGGGGACCATGAGACATGAGCTAGAGAAGCCTTTTCTCTCGTTTCTCCCTGGAGCTGTTAACAACCAAGACATGCTTCTGCAGGAGGGCAGCTCTTCAGTCACATCCCCACCACCCCTAACCACGCACAGATATCCCTTAAGTAGGTCTTTCCCACCGGGCACCCTTGGACCCCACAGGGGGGATACTCTCGGTGAAAACAAGAGGCTCAGAACAACCCCTGTACAAACGCAAGCACCGAGATTCCATGGTCCCAATTGTCTCTTTGCTGCAAGTGGCTGCGGGTGTAGCACAGTAACCTATTGAACCAGATAGATCACAGCAGCTAACTACAGAGAAGCCTAGCAGACCATTGGAAATTAAGCTAAATATAGCCACGCATTAAAAAAGAATGGTAATTTAAAGCTCTGAGCCCAATTCATGAGAGAGTAGAGAGGCGTAACACGAGACATCCTTCAGATGATGCAAATGTGAACCGGAAAGCTTTAACCAGCTCTCTCCAGGTAGGAATGAAGACTCTTCACTGGCCAGGAGGACAATTCTGCTGTGGACCCTACCTACCAGATACAAGACACAACCCTCAGGGTGGTCCCATGAGGTTAAATTATTTTGCACAAGGGTACTACAAATGATCCTCCATTTCCAACCCCCCTACGCTGTGTGAATCTCCTTCCTGTGATAAGGACTAAATTACTCCAGGAAACTTCAAAGCCATCAAAGAGCTCGTGTTTGTTGATGTCTGTGTGCTTTGAGTGGATTTTCACTGCTTTTCCCAGTCACCACGCGACAGTCAATTAAAAGGCACTGCTCTTTGTAGCCTCTGCTGCAGCATGAAGTTTATTGTCCTATTTATCACCATCGCGCTGCTTTGGGCTGAATTATTTATAGCGCTGAAAAAGATGAATTCAGTGGTAAATCCAAACTGGGTCACACGGATGTCTTCTCAGCCTTGCGCTTCAGAAGTCGGGGCGGTGTTGTCCTAACTGGATGGATGGAGCACAGCCATCCCCAGCCCCAGCCGCATGCACCCCCAGGGCACTCCCTTCCTGCCCATTCCCGGCCCTGGGTTGGATGTGTAGGAAGCAGATCGTCTCCACAGGCAAATTGCCTGTGTTTTTACCCCTTTGGACTAAAATAGGGGTGCAGGATGTCAGTGCAGCACCCTCAGCAAGAAGCAGCAGTGCTAGCACAGGGCAGGGCAGTACAGCACTAGCACAGCAGAGGTCAGGGGTGCTGCCAGCACCCCAAATTCAGAAAGCAGCCCCGTGGCCTGAGACTTCGGTTCTGAGCATAGAAGGAAAACTGCTACTTAAGCATGGGGTTTTTAAAAGCATCTCCAGCTCTAAATCCCGAGTTTAGCAGTCCTTCACCAAGAACAGCCAGTGCTCCATGCCGCCTCTACCTTGGAAAATGACAATTCTATTGTTCCAAAAAAATCAGGAGAGTCAATTTTTACATCACCACTTTCCTTACACCACTGCAGCTTTTCCCGCACCTTCACACACAAAATGCTCACAGCTGGGGCTCCCCCTGGTTATTTTCCATGCCAGAAAGTGAGGATTCCTCTTGCACGCACCACTGCTACCTGGCCACCCTCCTGGGGACAGGGCTATCAATGGCCACCCCATTTACCAAAACATCTTCATTGCCCCTGCCAGGGAATCTGGAAATCACCTGAAAGCCCAGGAGTGGGCAATGCACCAGGTAAGAGCTGGTGAGGGTCCCACAAAGGGCAAAGAAACATTAACCAGGGCTTCAAGTATGAATCGTAAATAACATCAGGGTGAAAATGCACTTTGGGTCATGTGTCAGCAGTGGATTTGGCACACCTTCCTCCCCACTGCTGCAGGAACTGGAAATGTACAGCAAAGCCTCCTGACCTAAGAGGTGATAAATACCAACGTGTAATGCCAAAAGAGGTTTTATTTTAATTAAGCTCTTAAGCATTGAAGTTTTATACTATTTTACCAATATGTGTTTGCATGTAATGCATTTGAATTCAGTTCAAAAATACCTGCATTAAGTGAAGCGCTGCTCCCTCCACTCCTCAGAGAGCACTGGGCACGCTGACTCTGGTCATCCTCAGGTTTGTGTGGAGGGCATCACAAGGTTTTGGAGCTCTTGTGCACAGATGACAGTCACAAACAAATGTTGGGTTCTCAGAAACACCCATCTGAAGATGAAAGTGGAAAACATGTTCCTTGCCATGGAACTAAGGGCAATAAAAATTATTCTTTTTCCTGCACTATTGCCATTTTCTCTCCATGTTGAAAGGAGAAGAGAATTTTATTCTCTTTTGTGAGGAAAATCTGTAGTAATGACATCATCTAATACAACAAAAGACAGGCACAAGTTTTATGATGAATTAGCTTATAGAAAAAAATGGAAACAACCTCCAATTTCAAAGAAGTGTAATAATGTTTTGTGGCCATCTGATGCAATCACCTGCACTCCAACATTGCCTGGTACAACACTGACATCTTGCCCTCAACAGTCAAAATCTCTTGGCTAAGAGACCAAATGGAAATTAAGAGAAGGGTTTGCATTTAGGCACAGCAGGATGAGGAGTTTTAGTAGCAGCATGCTCTCTGAGAAGCATTTTTTGAGTAATCCCACAGCTGCTTTCAAATTCAGGCTGAATCTACTTAATAGCTGCATCCAGCAAGGGAGTGCAGACCAGATCCACTAACGCAGGCAGCTTTAATTAGCAGTCTAACTGGGCAAAGGTGATCATCCCAAGGATGTAGACCATGATCTTCCTGCCCAGGAGCACTCCAAGCAGCACACCTGAGGTGGTCACCTCCTCCCAGACCAAGGAGGAGGTGCTCCATCTCTCTTGGCCTTTAAAATGGTTGAACATCTTCATGCTAAATCCTAAGATATTGGTGATCTGAAACCAAGCCTTCAACAGATTTTATGCTCTGAAAATAACTTGAGGTTTCTTTTCAGTGTCTTATGAATTGGACTACTTCAGGATTCTTCAGGGCTTCACTGGAACTGAAGAAATCCTTCTCACACCAGTCCATCCGCAAGCCATTCCCATGGGAAACGCAGATATTTCACCCCACGTGCTTGCAGAAGGAGTAGTTAAAAAGGCACCCAGTCCCGAGCCAGTCACAGGATCAGCACAAATACTGAGAGTGACGATTTTGCTTCATCATCCCCCAAACCAGGGTTACATTTACACCATTCAGGCAGATCACTGAGTATTTAAGCACTGTCTTGTGCTACAAAGTGAATGAGACTTTTTTTTAAACACCATGCTAAATCCTCTCACCCACAACTTGCTACTGTGACCACTTACAGTTTCAGCACTTGAGATACTCCTCAACATAAATTTATTTTACTCATCTGGCACTTTACACAAGAGCCCATGCCCATACATAGTCTATACAACTTCCTTTATGTATACATTAAAGATGGAAAAAATTAGACCATGCCAAAAGAGCTGTCTTACTAGACAGGAGCCACTGCCTGAAGGGTGTATTTAGAAATCAGAGGACAATTTAGGAACGGAGTCACAAACACAAGCCAGAAGAGTAAGGAGAAGCAGGGAGAGGGGAATTTTCTTGTAGGTGTTGAGCACTTCCAGACTGCATCAATAAATAACCAGACAGACACAGCTCTTCACCTCCCCAGGTAACAGCAATACCTAACACTTACATAGCATTTTTCATTCATCTGTCTCAAGTCGCATCACAAGGAGTCAGAGCACTACATTTGGCTTCCCTCCCTGCAAACCGATACATGGAGCTGAAGCCCAAGGTCATACAAAGGCAGTCACTAGAAACCAGTGTAGGACATGGACTCGAGTCTGTTGTCACAGGTGCTGAGTTTGGACCCTGATGCCTTCTCTTCAACCCCATGGGCAGTCTGTCAACTGTGTGGGCAGCAGAAGGCGGGTTCCTGCAGAGCAGAGCTTCCAAAACCATTGTCTACACCAAGAAGGAACTGCAAGCACTGCATCCACTTCAACCCACATCTCACAGAAGAGCCCAGGCTGACAGACACCTGTGGGGATCATCCCACCCAGCCTCCTGCTCAGGGTTGGGTCAGCTACAGCAGGTTGCCCAAGGCCACATCCAGGTGGTTTTTGAACATCTCCAAGGATGGAGATGCCACAACCACTCCTGGCAGCCTGTGCCAGTGTTTGATCAAATGTGCAGTTAAAGCTTTTTCTTATGTTTAAGAGAAATGTCCTGTACTTTTAGTACCTACTGCCCCTGGCGGAGCCTGGCTGAGGCCTCTTTGCCCCCTCCCTGTGGGGATTCACAGCCCTGGGTGAGATCCCCCTGAGCCTCCTCTTCTCCAGGCTGGGCAGTCCCAGCTCTCCCAGCCTCTGCTCACAGGAGAGGTGCTCCAGGCCCTTTGTCACCTTGGTGGCCCTCTGCTGGGCTCTCTTTTACCAGGGAGGCCAGCACCAGACCCAGCACTCCAGGCATGGGCTCACCAGTGCTGATCAGGGAGAGAAGACCACCTCCTTCAGCCTACTGAGGACTGATCACAACCCTCTGAGGTAGTGTTCAGGCCACCTCACTGTCTGCTTACTTGCCCATACCTCACCAGTGATTTTGTGGCAGTGTCAAAGGCCCTGTAAAGACAACATGCAACATCCGCAACATCCACTACCCTTCCTTCAGCCACTCAGCAAATAATCTCCTTGTAGAAGACCATCCAGCTGATCAAGCGTTTCTTCATAAATCCATGCTGAATATTCCAAACACCTTCTTGTCCTCAGTACATCTGGAAGGAGTTGCCAGGCTTACTGCCACACCACCTTCCCTGGCATCAAGATGATGTTGACAAGCGTGTAGATCTCCAGATCCTCCTTCCTGAAGATAGGAGTGACATTCGCATTTCTTCCAGCCCTCAGGAACTTACCCAATTTCCACATGCTTTTAAAGATGTTCAAGAGCAGCCTCACTCTGACATTGGTCCATTGCAGGCCAGATACGTCTGGATAGGTTGGGGATTGCAATATTCCAGCCCAAATTTCTGCCCTTGACAGAACCTGCCCAAATAGTTTATACTTGTTCCTCAACACCTTTAAAACATGCTGAACCTGCTAAAACTGCATGACTTAATCCTAAATAAACCAAGTCATGCCATGAAGTCATTAACACAAACCTGGGGAAGCAGAGAGGCACCCAGCTGTGAAGAGCTGACAGAGGATGGGTGCTGACAGCAGGGACAGCACCTCCTTTCCACACAGGGCCAGTCAAACCATCCTCCTCAGGTGCTCCTGATGCAAGGATTGCAACATCAACACATGAAATCAGGTGCAAATACCAGGCCTGACCAAGTCATACTGGTTGGGAACACAAAAAAACAACCTGTTCCTATTACTCCTCTCAGACAGGAGCCACCAAGCCATAGCATGACTTTGCACACAGTAAAGCCTAGATTGCCCAAGTTGCACCATCACCAAAACTGAGTAAACCAAGTAAAGAGCTGTAAAATCTGTTTTGTTTTGTTTTTTCCCCCCTCTCAACTGTTCTAGCTCGATTGATGAGATGGATTTAAAAACAAAGCCCAAGGGTAATGAATTTAAACTAGGCACTCACAACCACTTTCTCAGTGGCTAAGTTACAAAAGAAGTAAGGTAAAAATAAAATTTCAGAAGTGTGAAAGTTGCCACTGGAATATTTTTAGCTGAAATGAGTCACAAAGCCTGAGAAGTAGGACTTTTTGCAGTGCTATTGAGGGAAATTAAAAAAAATCACAACACAAAAACAAAGTTGAAAGCTAGAGAGCTTAAGACACTTGTTGCTTTTGACATGATGCAAAACCAAGTTCTTTTTACACAGACAGAGCTATCTGAATATAACAGATTAAACAAAACCCTTTCAACCCAGAAAAGAGGGAAGTTGCAGGGACAGAAGCCTGTAGGTGTTTGACTGTACCTAAAAAAAGGTCATTATGGCAGCTTTCCTAACCAAAGGCTGAATTCCAAGTTGAACATCAGGAAGGGCAACATGAAGTCCAAACGTGACCTAGAAAAACAGGAAAATAGAAGTGGGGAAGAAGAGACAACTTTCACTCGTTGACCATGATTGCAATCCAGGGTTTAACAGCGCTGCAGCATGTCTCCACATATCTGCTGTAAGAAGTCTGCTGTAATAAGTGTCAGAAAAGGTTCACTCCGAAAACAACAGCAGTTTTCCATAAACCAACAATTATTTCTTAATACCACTTTTGCGTACATGTCAGCCTTGTACAGACCACCCCCAGAAGGAGCCCAAACCTTCTTACCTACTCAGGGAAAAAGAGACTATAAAGATTTTCTTCTGACAAAGCTTTTTTTTATGTGAAAGTTTAATATTAAAGTCTATGACAATAGTATAAAGAATTCAGATTATTATTTTTTTTTTTTTTTTACACAGGGCAGAGCATACAGGCAAAGAAAGCTCTGCCATCAACTCAACAGGGATAGAAGCACATTCAGGGTTGATTAAAGTGCAGTTTCATGGCAATTCCAAGACCTCCCTTTCTTTTTTTTCCCTGCATGTGTGCAGTTGTTACCCATGTGTTCAACAGCACTGGTACCAACCCCCTCAGAAATCAGGTTCTGCCCAAGTGCCAAATCTCTGTGGCGGAGTCCTCTGCTGCTATTTCCATGGCAGTAAAGATCTAAGAGCCGTATGCAAGTCAGTATGACTGAGATGGCTTGTGGGACCATCATGGGAAGAATGAATCATCTGCCTTGGAAATATGTTTATGATCACTGCTCCAGTCTATTTACACATCCTTGAGACACGCAACTTTTACAAGGGTGTTGATATTTATATAATTCCATAAATTTAGACAGTGCATTACAAACACAATATGCAGTTGTAGCTATAAAGAGCAGAGCAGTGGGACAGAGTTTTCAGCTATTTCTCGTTTTCTATACGCCACAAGTGAGATGTATGGCACAAGTTAAAAGTTAAGGAACTAGAGGACAGAAAATACAATTAAGCAACAAAAAAAAGCCACGTGAGTCTCCCTGTTTGAGGTGGTGGAATGGAAGGCTAGACTCCTACCCAAAAAAAAACAAAATCAATCCCTGAGAAGGTATATTCATTTCCAACATTTAACCATGACTAAAAGATGAAGTGCAGCAAAACACTTTGAAGTGGAGGATTTGATAATAGATTACGTTCATGACATGGTTTCCATGTCACTGTGACAAATTAGCACCTGCACAGGGACTCAAATGCACAGTGTTAAGACTGAACTCATTTCAAAACCTTGGCTGATTGGTTGGCTTTGTTCTGGTTCTTTTTCTAATGTTCACATGTTCTAATGTTCATATGTACAGCCACACAGAAGGATGCACAGATTCATCAAGAATCACTAGGTAACGTACAATCATAAATATCAGAACAATGTGCCAAGGAAGACATTTTTTCCAGACTAATAAATTCCCCAAGTATATTAAAGAGGGACAAGCAAGTAACTTAGTAAACTTTTCAAACTTAGGTAAGTTAAACTTAGCATTCTCAACACCAAGAGCTTGCTTCAAGAGTTAAATCTGTCTGGTAATGACTATAACAGGGGTTAAGGCCTGTGATTTAACAATGGGTATCTGAGGTCAAACATCAATCTAGCACTGACACAAGCAGTTAAATATTTACTATTTTTATTTTTTATGCTTTTTAAAAAAGGTTCTTGCATCAGTCTGCACCCTTGTTCCTATTTCTCTGCTCTACTCAATTAGTAGAGAGAAGGGGAGACTCCTGGTGCAAGCTTTTAGAGCCAGGTCAGTTATCTCTTCATTTATACTTCAGCCCAGTAACATGAAAAATGCAACAGATATCGCTTCAGAAGAACATTCCAGTAATTCTAGACACTCAGATACTCACAAACACTCTAGGCCATAATTTCACACAAAAAGGATCCACCCTAACACTGCTTTGGCTCTGGCAGTGGACTGATGCTGTCCACAAAGGAAAGCAATCAGAGCAATGAAGCTCCAAAGCAGGGATCCACACCTACTCTAGGAAAGATCACCCTGTGTCACTGCTGCTTTTCAGCCATGGGGAAATGCAATTGCTCAACACAGCTGCTGTTTTCACAAGGAAATGGTAACCTCAGGCAGAGCAGGTCAGAAACACGGTTTTAACAGTTCTCAGTATACACTTTAATAGTTATTGTCAGACCAATATTTTTTGGAAGTGTCAGGTAGAAAAGCTGAGCCTTTGTTTTATTGTCCAGCACAGACATCTCCTACAGTGCTTCTTCACACTGAATTGCTGGGGTTTCCCACGTCTCCTCATCTGCTGGGTGAGTTATCCGTGATGTCTGACCTATGGGTGCTTCCTCACCATGTGCTAATTCATCTTTTTCTCCTCGTAACTGAAGGTCAGTGCTACAAGAATGATGAGAACCGTCAAGTTTGTCTGTCGAAGTCTCTACTGTGGTTTTAGAGGGTTGTCCAGTCTCTGTTCCAGCTTCGGGTTCTGCTTTTAAGTGAAGTCCAAACACATCGTTCCGTACAATGTACCGAACACACTGCAGAATAACATTCCTTTCGTGCCGGATGTCCTGGGCCAGTAACTGCAAAGAAACAAAAGACCCAATAAACAGGAGAAAATGAATCTGATTAATAGAAGCAACTCGTAGTTAGGTTTCATGGAGTTTGTGTTTTCTTTTGCAAGGTTTGTGTGTGCAGGCAGGTAAAAGATGCACTGCCAGCAAAAGGCCCAGCACAGCACAAAAGAGGTGAGATGTGGCATCTGGAAAGAAGGCAAGGAGGGAGCTGCCCTTTGGGGAAGCAGCAGCAGGTGATAGAGCAGCGCAGGTTGATGGTCAAACACCACTTCTGCAAGAAGAGAGGCTCAGAAGGGCCACTATTTATACTATAGTACTTACAACTGCTCCACTGAAACAGAGGAAAATGCTGAAATGCCCAAAATGAATGCGTTTAAGTGCCACTCATTTAGCACTGCTGGTGAATTAAGGCAGGCTGAACAAGCTGACAAATCTCCATGTATGTTCTGGATTAAGCTGTCGGTCTCAGTTTGCACAGGTAGCATAGAAAAAAAATCAGTGAATATACCTAAATACTGGGAATCTCCTCAATTATCTCCCAGAACAGACTCAGCTGATGATATTCTCATATAATGGACTACAAGAGACAGCCAAAATAAAGAATGCTTTCTAGGCCATGGGCAGTGCAGCAGGGTAGCAAGTCTGCTGGCATCTCTTAAGCTTTCCAGGCTATACTGTATCTGTAATTTAATATTCCATGCATCTTTTATTAGCTAATACCTATGAGTAAAAGATACTTATAAATGCACAGAAAGGGCATTTTTCAACACCTGCTAGACTGGGGTGGTTAAATAGCAGTAACTATTTGGGGATATAATCCACCAACCTAGGTCTAATAGCTTAAACAAAGAGCTAGAGACCTTCCTCATTTCCTTGAGCCTCACTGAAGTTCATTTTAGTGTTAAAAACAGCCAGGAGACTGAAGGACATTTTGTCCCAGTGTCAGAAGAACTAATGCTGTGAATATGCTACAGGTTTAATGCAAGTAGCTAAATCTGTGGCTACTTGATCATTTGCAAGAGGTCTGTATTGCACTTCCTAGCTAACTTGGGCTTGTAAAGCTTGCTGCTGGAAGTTTCAACAGTGGTCTAGCCAGTACACATTTGTTTAGATTTTGTTTAGATTTATTAAGGATTTATTAAGAGGTGTTGCAAGCAGCTCTCACCAGGTATTACCAGCACTGGCACCTGTAACAAGCTCTCATAAGCCTCCTGCCTCAACCAGTAGGTGCACAGCAGGGCAGGGGCAGTGTAATGGGATTCTTTCTGCAGGAGAAAATGCAGAGTTCCCAAATGGCCTGATGAAGGCACAGATGGGACACACCATCACCCCACCTACTTTTTAAACACACTGATAGGTAACAGGAGCAATGCAATACAGGCCTTATTATTCTGGTAGCATTGCTGAACACATTGTTAGTGTGACTATAATAAACACATTTTAGGAGTGCTCAAATTGATTGTCTAATGAGTGCCAAGACATCTCCACAGCTATTTTCCTACCTTCTACCCGCTCTCCTTTTTTTTTTTTTTTAAAGCATCACTTCACTGAGATGACATCTTTTTCTGAGCCATACTACCACTACACTTTTTGGACACGTTTTCAGCAGTGATTCACTATGAAATTTCAGCCTCGCTTCCTCAAGGTTTTTATGCAGCAAAAGCCTACCCACAAATCTCAAGCACCCCTCTGTGATTCACAGCCACAGCACGCATCCTTTAACAATAGTTTTAAACATTAGAAGGCCAAAAAAATGCAATTTTAAAAGTGAGCTATACTGGCAAGCTACAATTCAGACTTCCTTGTTCTGCCAAGATCTATAATGCCTCTCCCAGCATGCAGGACCTCCATATGACTTTTTTCCAGAGTCTTCACTGCTTTGATCACCACCAACTTTGAAGAGCAAGAGATAAAGACAACCGCATGCTTAGGGAGCTACACAAAGGGCAAACACTTCCTTTTTCAGTCACTAGCAGCTTTAATTCTTGGCAGCAAATGTAGTATGTGCTAAGAGGACTATCAAGGGATTTCTCCCAGATCCGCAGCTTGGGATGTGCCTTCCCCAGTATCTCTTGCCTAAACATCCTGTGCTGTATCAGAGCCCTGATGTCCGTGGCACCCAGCTTTCTCCTGAGCTCTGCCCAGAGTCTTCCTTTGGCAGGGAAGCTTTATGCTGGCTATTTACAGGATCACAAGTGTAGCCTACCTCCTCTTGCCCTCCTGGCCAGTATTGCTCTGAGCACTTAAATACAATAAAAGCTTTAGCAAAGTTTTATCTCTAAGAAAAGCCAACGTTCCAAATAGGTGCTTCATATTGTCACTCAGAACAGAACCATGACACCTCAGAACTGTCCCCCTACAAGTCTCTTTTGACCCTTCTGAGACAGCCTGCTCTTCAAGGGACCCACGCTGTCACTTGCTCAGCTTGGTCTAAACATGCCTACAAAGAAGCGTGCAGGCTGCAGCTCTACAGTTCAAGTTAACAACACCCTTAAGATGTTTGACCGCAGCTGAAGAAATTGTCTCCTCAGTCAGGCAGCTGAATAGCAAAGCTGGGCACAAAGGGAGAAGGATCAGCATCAATCTGACAGGGTGACATACAAACAAATCACAGAACATTACCACAGAAAGGAGAGAGGTAGGAAAAAAGGTTTTACCCTCTGTGCAGCTCATTTAGGCACATGATTAAGTTTTCTCTTGCTCAAAGAGAGCCATTACCTGAACGCCAGGATACTTGTATGTCTGTTTTAGCATCTACACTTGGAGGGAAACACTCCCTCAGCTATTTTAAGACAGGGCCTTTGCTCCAGCTAACAGACTACTCTAACTTCCTGCAGGGGAGAAGAGAACCACTCACAGCAGTGCTGCTCTTGTGCAGCAGGCATCGTTTTAGTGCTAAGACTTACCATTTCCAGCAGGGTTGGACGACGCTTTGGAAGGAGAGGTAACATTTTCTTCACCCGTTTATCAGGGCCTCTGGGGGAACCTGCATTTGTACTTGAGGTTCTTAACGTTGTGTCCACAGATTCTGGATGCTCTTGATTCAGCTTTGGATTCTGATGAACTTCTGTAGTTTGAGGCATAGTTCTGAGCACCGCCTGGTTTTCCTCAGCTTTTGTTGCAATCTTGACAGAGACTTCTTAAAAAAAGAACACAACAAAAGCACTTATCTCTTAGACTTAGCATGCTTATATCCCCACATACTGGCAGCTCATTAGTGCTCCTCTTATTCACATAACCTGATGTAAAGTATGTGCAAGGCTTACTTGGTAGAAGGGAGGCTTTTGTTTGGGTTGGATTTTTCTGTTTTGTTTGGGTTTTTAAATGCAAAGAACAATCTCTAAACAGTCATAGAACAGTAAGATACTTAATACTTTGTTTTTTTTCAATATAGTGGAAGGGAGGTGTGGTTGACTTTAAGAAGTTGAACAAGATTTTCAGCTCTGCCTTGTGGAAGTATATTGCTTCCTCTTTACAGCATAGCTTGCTGTAAGCTTGGCAGCTGAGAAAAGTCACTGCACAGGGTATAAAATGCCCAAGTTCAATTCCCTGCTTGGTAACTTCAGGTAGACCATCTGAGACAAGAAAGGCATGGTAATTAACTGCAGAACAAGCAGCAGCTCTCTGCCATACACTGATGTACACGCTTAGAGAACCATGAAACCCAAGCACTACAGAGTGCAAGTCTTATTGCAAAACCCAGAAGCCTTCTGGGGGAAAAGCCTTTAAGGACATGGAAATTAGTTCACTGCGAGTGAACAACAGCACTTTCCTGGCTCTAAACATGATTTGAAGTGAGACTCAAGACAGGCTGCTTTCCCTCCTCCCCAACAGCATGCCCCTAGAAGCCTTGGGAAGTTTGACAGTACACACCCTAACCAAAGAAATTTTTACAGCCACCCTTCAACCCAGGTCACAGTGCTGAACAAAGGCAAACAAAGCAGGGAAAGAAACCCACTCAATCTTTCAGGGAACACTGCTTGAGACGTTCTAAAATATGCTGGAGAAAAAGGCCAGGAATTAGAGGCAGCACAGCCCAAGGGGACAGGGTCGATGCAGCGCACCAGATGACTGCACAAATGCTCTACTTCTCCAAGACCAGGAGTTATCACTATACTTCCTGAACTAGTAATGGCTCGCACCATAAAGTAACCCATTTAGTGCTCAAACTGGGAGGAAGGAAGAATGGGGAAACAGACTGGGAGGAAAGTGACATGTGCTTTCACCCCTCCCTGATTCTTTATGCAGGACTTGTACCAGTACTAGCATGCCACTGAAAGCACACCGGAGAGATCTCTGACTGCAAAAACATCCTTGTGCATAACCTTTAACAAGCTTATCTCCTTACTTCTGTTGATTTTAAGCTTCCACAAGACAGCTCTGAATTACAGCACCAGCAGACAGACCCCCCCCCCCCCCAAAAAAAAAAATCAAGGCAGTTCCATAACCAGATGTTTTGGAGATGCAGCCAATGCCACTGAACTGGCATTATATTAACACCCTGGTCAGTGCTTACCAGCTGCATTTTATTCTGCAACACCTATGCTTTATCTCAAAGTTTTTTCGAGAAATTTTGAGTACTCCTCACTTGCAGTTTACACTAGCAATGTGAAGGAAAAGCAGCAAAGAACAGCAGAGTATGAACATATACACACCTTCAGGCTCACTCTCAGAGGCACTGCCATAATTGGCTGACAACGAACTCAGGGCTGAGGTGACCTGCTTGGGAACAACAGTCATACCCAACTTCCCATCTTCAGCTGCTTCCTCATCCTTGTCAGAGTCTGCAGGGGAAGAAAAGCCAAAAGAGATTTTTCCAAGTTCTCCTGTATGAACAGCCACCTTTACTGATCATGACAGACTGATAGGCATCATTGCTCAACACCATGGATTGATAAAGAGCATACCTGCCCACTTTCCACAGATGTTTGGTGGAAAAGCTTTCTCACCATTAATTTACAGCTAGCAAAGCTAAGGAAGAAAAGTTCAAATTCCCTGAACAACAGCTTGGGTTTTCTTCACATATTAAACATAATTACAGGTTTTATTATAAAGCTCAGGAAAAAAAAGAGGATTTTATAATATGTTTTGAAGTCTGGCTGGATTTAGTCCTGTGGAGGCAGGGGTGGGGATTCAAAAAGCCAATAATTTCACAACAATAATTAGTCTCATGCAAAGCACAAGCAACAAAAATTCTTGGACAGTAAAAGAGTTCATAAGGAACATTTAGGACCTACGCCACAAATTGGACAAATGTTTTCAGCAGGACTTCAGACTGATACTTAAATCCCCACAGATTATGGATATGCGTGAGTAAGTGAGGTTGAGGTATTGCAGTCTTACTGCAGTGTTACGGCTCCAAAAAGAAAAAAAAAAGGAATACCAGGAAGACAGAAAAGAGGCAAGCGGCACAAAAATGATGAAATGGAGCATACTAAGAAAACAGACATACCAGCAAAAGCTTTCTAAAAATCAACACGCAGAATTGTGATGGCTTTACTTTGATGCAAAGGATCTACATGCATTGAGACCTTGGAAAGGCTCTCGGATAGTGCTGAGGTTAAGAAAACTAGGAAATGCTTCCCAGTAACACACATTTGGATATATATAACACTGCCACAAGCACTTGGAGAAACTAGCCTCTTCAGACTACTAGAAAAAGACTGGTTGCAGTCTTATTTTCACAAATAAAATTGTGCCCTCTCCCGCCCCCCCAACTGTTTAAGCTTGAATATCGCACCCCACAGGAAAGCTGCCCAATACTCTGTAAGCAGATAAGCTGTAATAAACACTTTTGAGATCTTTATTTTTAAATCACAAGTGTTTGGCTATTTTCTTCTAATATATCAACAATTGTCAATTTGATTTATTGGAGTTCATGTTGTATGGTAGAATAACTTTAGATAAATCCACAGGTGTTTATCTGTAACTACTTATCTGCCTCTTTTCACTACTTTTTTTTTTGGGAGAGGTTGATTCTCATTAGTTTAGTAGTCACATCAACTCCCAGACACACTGGCAGTTCATGGAAATGCAGTGCATTTTCCTAGCAGAGAACATACCGCATTCACATAAATTCAAGCAATTGTGAAGCTCTGACATTTGCTCCAAATTATGTTGATTCATAGCTGCTCTTTACTTCTACCACATTCAGACTGGGAAGTGCACACTGGGGTCAGATGCCTTTTTTTTACACTAAGTTTTGAAGCCATCTAGCCATGAAACTAAAAATCAGTTTATGAATACGTAAAAATCAGTTTTTAGGAACTGTTAAAAATGACAAGCTTGGCTTTTTGGCAAATTAGGAAGACACTTGCTGCAATACATTCTCTATTTGACAGTACCTACCACACTTGGAGGAAGCATTATGAACTACTAAATGGAGTTGACTGTTCCTGGTTAATAGATGCCCCACAATTTTAGACCTAACAGGCTGATCTTTTTACCTTGCTTCTGTTTAAAAATCAAGAGAAAAACACTATTTCTTCAGCTTCGAAGGAACTGGCTAATAAACAGAACTTCAAAAAATGCATTATGCAAAAAGGCATTGCCTCTAGAGAAAGGGCTGCTGCTGTTTGAAAGGTCTGAATACTCCAACAAAATGTTTCTATACAGCAAAATCTTAGCCTTCAGTGGTACGATTTTAAAGGAAAGTGTTTATTCTACTTAGCTGTATAAAAATGTAACTGCTTTTAATAACCTGTAATAACGCATTCCTTTTCTACCTATTATAGCAAAAGTTACTAGCTGTACTTTGCTATAATTCAGATTTCTATCATTAAGCAAAACACAGATGCTGGGGAGAAATGCAGTTCTATTTAATCACACTTCGTTTCCCAACTAGCTGAGATTAGTGGAATAAACAAATTGCATAGGGATGCTGAGCTCTTGTTCCCACTAATCACTAATTGAAGATTATGTTTTCCAGAGGAGAAACTCAGCATCCAAAGGGGGATGCGTTCTAACCTTATTGCTAAAAATACAGCATAAGCCAGCTTACTTGCCATATTCTACAAGCACTACATCGTTGCTCACTATATTATAAATAGTTGAATCAGTGGAGTTTATATTGCTGCCAGCATAGGGAAAACAAAACACGCTCACAAAAAAAAACCTAAGCAGCAATACTTTAGAAAATACACACATATGGAAAACATCAAGAACATGATAGATAACTTAGCAAAAACTGAAATTAAGGGAAAAATGCTTACATTTTAATGTCATTTAAATTGATTTAACTCAGAAGGAAAGACATTGTTTTCATGTTCTCAGTGTTAAAGGACACAAAGGGATATTAAATAGACTTTAAAGCCAAAAGAAGAATAAAGTATTGTGACAACAGAATCACTTTTTTCACTTTACATGTTAATTTAGTAACCTAAGTTGGTGCACATCCTTTAGACTGCTTTGCAATACTTATGGCAGAACATGTAATATCACACATCAACTTTTTGGCAATGCTTCCAAAACCCTGGCTAGCAGGCAAAGCTTTCAGTACCTTAATTCAAAAACAATTCAGATGGTATTGTTTTACCCCCACCATTGTGCCTAGCTCATGAGGCTCCTCCTCACCCCAAAACATAGGCGGCTACCCTCCCAGTCAGTCTTCAACTTCCCTGAAGACCGCAGCAAAACAGAAGTTGTGTCCTCCTAAGAAATCTAGCTCAGACCAAAGACAAGCACCACCAAATGTACAAACACTTCTATACATTGTCTTTGACACTGCTCTATGTTCCATCTGCTGATACCAATCCCCATGGTCTCCTTTCCAAAATTATTACAATATCAATTCCTTAAGGCTCAAATTTTCCCTTTGCTGCCCTTCCCTACTAAGTGTTTTGAACAAAAAAGGATTCTTTATCTATGGAGGTTATAGATAGACTAAAGTTATGGTTAAGTATTTGTTAAAACAAAGACAGAATTGAGGTGTTCCCTTAGGAGCCCAGAAACCCTCTTTGATTTTATAGCTAAATATTGATTTAAAGCTAGTAATGTATTTGAAAATACGAAGCCAAGATAAATATCCAGTGTGGATATTTTTCATATTCAAGACACTCCTACATCCTGTCTCCCCTCTTCAAATTAAGATGGTTTTGATAAAGGAAATCTGATGCTTCAAACATCTCAAAGAAAAAACACATAAGAGTAACTTGCTAGATTTTGTGTTTAAAATATGATTAACTTGGCTTGCAAGCAGACTTATGCAGAAGTTCTTAATACTGGCAGCATCTTAAACATTGTGTCAGCTTTTCTAAATCAGAACTTTTCATCTTCTTCAATGACTTTGAATTTTAGGTTTTTTACCAGCTAGGCCTGTAACTGGAAAGTAGGGCAGAAGCTCCCTGAACTGCAAGATTTACCCCATTTCCTTTATCTAAAGCACAGACCTACTCCACAGCATTCAGAGTTTTCTTAGAAGCATCCTGAATCAGGATACATCTGTACAGAAGTGTCCATATAAAAGGAAGTCCTAAATGCAACTTTTAGACACTGGGATGTTGGCCTATGTTCAAAGTTACAAGTTTCTAACCCTGATGACCCTAGAACTATTTTAGCCATAAAACTGGCCTTTTTTGTTAATAACAATGAGAAGTATGACAACACCCTCCATAGTATTATTGTCCAAGCATACTGGAAAACCTTTCATTAGTTTTCCACTAAGAAAGGTATTATAAACATGTCCAATTAGCCCTCTTTCCATCAAGGACTAAGTTTGTGTTGTGTGTTTTTTTTTTTTTTTTTTTTTTTTACTTTTTTTAAATCCCCAGTTCTCCCTAGAAGCTGCTAGCTGCACAGAAGTTAATCATTCCAGCAGCGCTATGTAAAAGCTCAAGTTCTTCATCTTACCAACATCACTGTTTGCCAGAAGACTGAGAGGGTCCACATCCTTCATGCTTGGCTGAGCCTCCAAAACAGGCTGCTTCTCATGTTCTTTTCCACACATGCTGTTTTCCGGTCCATTAGCTTCATTTTGATTTCTCTGTGACGATATGTTATCATCACCACCATTTTTCTTAAATTTCTTCCAGAACTGGCGCTTCTGTTTCCTCCTCTGCCTTCCTTGCTGCCCAGGCCTCTCATCTTCAGCTTTCCACATTCCCTTCATTTTGCTGGAAGAGAGAAGGGAAGTTCACAGAAATGACAACCTGACCACACGCAGTCACAGCCCATCTCACCAGCAGGATGTGACCAAGCTGGAACCTTAGCAGAGAGTTTGAAGTTGATGAATTTTATCTTTTAACAAAGACAAAGGACTAAGCAAGCTCCTTGATCATCTAGCATGTGAATACGGTGTTTCCATTTCAAATTACAAAGTCAATAAACATTCACTGCACTTAAACAATGAAGTCACTGAAAACAGGCAGAGCATATGTGGAATTAGAGGGTAAGCATCTATTAGTGTACTTCCACTTCTGAAGTATTTCTCCAGTTACAGCTCAGTGAGGAATCAATTGCAATGACTGCCTACCCTTGCATCTAACAGGCCATTCATCTCTGATGGAAAAGGAAGGAAAGCTTCCATCAGAACAGTAGGGTTTAAAGCAAACTACAGAACTATAGGATGAGAACAGCCTGCTAATCCCACTAATCTTCCGGACTACCCTAAAGACACATGTTTGTAGGAAGGTACCTGGGCAACTTAAACTCAGAATCTACAGACACAGAATAGGTGTGGTGTGGACATCAGAAAAGCAACTACAGAAGTGAAAACATAAGCCTCCTGAAGATACTTTTTTCCAGGTAACAGAAGCTTAATTCAGCAAAACAAGACTTCAAATAGTCATCAGCAAGTTATAACCAAGAGAGGCAGAGACATAGAAGATCTGACAGTCTTGAATGAGCCCCATAGTTGATTTGGCTCAGTACTCTCTCCCTCAGTCCCACCAACAGCATAGCAGAAATCCCATTAGCTAGGACCTTTGAGTTAGCCCTAGTCAACTGTGTAATACCATGCTTGGTCAAGAGCTTCTTCCTCACACTCCTCCCTGGTTCTCGAGACGTTTATCTTAAAGGACAGCCCCAAAGGTACATTTCTAACCTGGCACCTTGTCACTGATAAGCAACCAGCAGAACATCTGGTTTTTGTGCTGTTTCTTCCCTCACAGTCACATTTCTCATCTTTTTCCAGAGTTCAGGAGTATACCACTCAGGGACCCTCTCCAACCAGTGATGCTCACAAGACATTAATAGTTTTGTCTCATGCTGTGGGGTACTGTGTAGCTTTCAGTTTCCTTAAAGACTTGCAGAAAGGTGCGAGGGCTCTGTGAAAAAGGAATTCCTTTGGTTTTCATACTGATTAGTAAGATGATCATTTGACAACTAATCTTTATCAAGTTAGAAAAAACACTAACTATTCTATTTACCTCTTTACACCCATCCAAGTTTTTTTAAGCCACCCACCCCCCTTTGCACAGAAGCGTTTCCATTTGTAACTCACATTTCCCTCTTCCGTACCTTTCCAGTTATAATCCTTTCTTGAGAACAGGACCAGGCACAGCATTCAAAATTGCTTTATATTGTGACAAGACACTTGATTCTCCAGTTATTTCTTGTTTGGCTGAGCAATCAGTGCTGGACATCAGCGGTAGCATCACCCACCTTCGCTGCTCTCCTGGGATTCAAGAGAAGCCACCACCTTCCTGCACATCAGTCTCTCATCCACAACGAGAGGCTAATGTTATCTCCCCTAATTCACCTCCATTTACAACTGAATTGTGTTCTTGAATTGAACAACAGGGCTCTACATTCAGGATGCTGTTGTATGACGTGGATGCTACTGAGCAAGTATAGGCTCAATTAGAGATTCAATCCTTTACCAAGGGTTAAAGAAATTGGATTTTCCTGGGGCCTCAAACACCCGAGAAGAAAGTCCAAAGTCACAAATATCTCAACAAACCTCAGCCTGGCACCTGCCTTCCTCTACAGTGAGCTGTACGCTTCACTTCCTGTTCGAAGGGGTGAAAGAGCCACGCTCTGTTAGCTGTTGCACGACACCACACAGACTGCCCAAGTGGTCCTTCTGCATCTCTCGTCTCACACGCAGGGATGCTGAGAATTAGCAGTTGTAAAGCACTTCAGAGAACCACAAATGGAAAGTGCTGCAGAAGTGTTAAGTATCTAATCCTTTCTAAATCTTCCTTAGCTATTTGCTTTAATAGTACAGCTTGCAGAGAACAAGCTGTATTCTATTTTTGCCTCATGCATCAGTAAGTTTGCCAGATAAGCACCAATTCCAGAATCTTTACTGTTAATACACCAAGCAACAGGTTTTTGGACAGTAGATGAAGCAGACAGGGCTAGCAGGGTTAGGGTTAAGATACCAAACTAGTTTCTAAAAATCAACCAGAGGTAAAAGTCACTAAGTGGAAGTAAACAGCAACCAAACAGTAGTTAAGGCTTTTTCCCTCCCTAAAAATTTTCCAGATATAAAGTTATGACACACTTATAGATAAACATGGAATTTCTGACTGACATTTAAGACTACATATGGCATCTGACTCACAGTTCACTAGAAGAGCTACAAGAGTTACCAAATAAACCTGTAGACACCCCACAGTTTATTATTCTGACAAGCGAAACTCATCTCTGCTTACAAGAATCTCCAAACATTATCCCACATTTGTAGCTTTGGTCCCTTGTGTCCAAATCTCTTTGGAACTTTATCTTTTGAAGCAAAAATTGATGCTATTTCAGTCTTTTATAAGTCTTTCCTTCCAGAAGGATAAAAGGCAACTGAGTGGAGGGGATGGGTAAACATCTGAAGCAAACGCAGCACCAAGGTAACTTGCATTATTTTGCACTATTACATTTTAACAAATTACACTAGCCTCACACAAACCCCATCCTGCACTAGTTCACCTGATTTAAAATAGTGAAAGGTGTTTTTTTTTCAAGGAGATGAAGAAAGTCAACAAGCTCCAGCTTCACTTCCACACAGCAGCAAATTTAATTTAGCAAGAGTCCCTTAAAAGTAGGTCCACTTCTGCCTTCTAGCCCAGTCATTCTGGTTTAAACAAACAATATAAAAATCCACCACTCCTAGATTATCTAAAAGTCTTCCCACAGACCCTGAAGCAGAGCTAATGGAGTTGGCTGTTTCCATATAACACTGACACTGTGGAGAGTAGAAAATTAATAAAAATAAAGTGAAAAGTAATTCACAGCACAAGGGAAACAAAAATCCAGGAGGACCAAGGACTGGGCCCATAACAAAAGGTAGTGGGTAGATAATGAAGATGGAGGTTAGAAGAAAAAGGCAACAAAAACACTGCTTAAGCTACGATAACAGTTAATTCTTCCTCTGCTCTTCTCTTAAAGTTTGATTTATCACCTGAAAGTAGAGAGTTAAGGAGCCAAATCCACTTCTAAAGTCTCCCTTGGCCATTTTCAGGCATAAGAGGATTAGACCGTGTAGATTCATTATGTTCCATCCCCATTATTTCTTTTTCAGAGACCAAGGTTAGGGTGATCTAACAAATGGCCGCTAGAACGTGCTTTTCTCAAACAAGCCAGAGTGCAGAATTCAGCAAGAACATCAGGTTTCTAGACCAATTATTGTTTCATTTTCCTGAAGTGGACTATGAAGTACTGTAAACAAAGGAACATTACATCTGCAATTTGTCAAGTGACCTGTCCTCTGCTAAAGTCAGCTAGATGGTGTGACCAGTGAATGCATTGAGTATTTGGACACCACAGTAAGCGTTTACTTTCCTCTTTACGAGTTCAGAAGTAACAGCCTTGTTTCAAAATGCTTACCCAAACTGTGGGGTAGTCAGGACTTCTCCCCTTTCTTCCTTCTCCATCTGCATCACCTTCTTCTTCTCAATGTTTGCTAATGTAGGAAAATTTCTAGGAGAAAAAAAAATCAATTAGAACGTTTACCATAGTTTGTCAATTCACCCTTCAAAAATCTTACGCTTTTAGAGGATGATGGTTTGTTAACATGTTTCATGGAAGGGTAGCAGACTGCTTCCTTCTTCAAAAGGCACAGCAAGGAAAAGAAGCTTGAGCATTTACACTTGCTTACTTCAATACCAGAAAATCCACTAAATTGGCACTATCAGATTGACCTAACCAGACAAGCTACAGACAGACAGTAGCATCATGCTTTTGGACCCTCTACCAGCCCCTACACACAATAGGGCAGGATTTAGCCCTGCAATTTCATTTTATGGTGCTTTAATTGGAGTATTTGAAGGATCCTGGGGTATAACATTCCTTTAGCAAAACAACTGCCAAACTCCTTTGCAAAAAAGTTTGCAAGAACAGCTTCTGGGTGCAAATGATTCCCTTAATAGGATAGTTTGGAAAAAACCCTACAAGCTTCCTCAGTATGGTGCTCGCATACTGACCTCTATTACACCAGTATTACTGCCCTTTTTTCTCCCAGTTTCAAGAAAATGCTAAGTCATGCAGACAAAAAACAAGCCTACTGTTATAATCACATCACAAACCACCCCTCTCTTCCCACTCCCCACCTCCCTCACCATTCTTCCCTGCAGATGAACACCACACTGGTCCTAACATGCAAGGCCTCCTGCAAATTGCTGTCAGAGCCTTAATTGGCTGCCCTGGCTGCTCTGTAAACACTACTTAGCTAAATACCCATGCTTTGGGATAAAGGGAGGAAATGGAAACACCCCCGCCCATCTCTGGAGAACACCACAGAGTATTAATATTGATAAGTCTATTAAGTTTTGTATTATTCCATTTTCAAACAGCTACTTACTCTAATGTAGCTATCAAAAAGGGCACCTGTCTTTAATTTAATCTTATCACATGCATCTCCTCCATTTTACAGCAAGAACATTAAGCTTCACATCGATGCAAGACAGCTTCAACCACATACCAAGAGAAAAAGATGAAAAGTATTTTCTAAGACACACCTAAACAGAACTTGTCTTATTCAAGAGGATTTGAGTATGGGCTGTCAAAGTCTATTTTCATTGGATGTCTCCCAGAAATCCACCACACAGCTCAAGTGAGCATAGGGACATAAGGTTTCTTCTCTGTTGGCTACATTTCTTCATCCATGTTATAAAACTCCCAGCAAAGAGCAGGTGTGGAATTAATTATTAAATCTTGAGAGTTTTACATTCAAAGACTCCTGTGCTTGGCAGCTCTCCACAGTTTTAGGATAAAACTTAAGATGCTTTCCTTCACATGAGTAAGGTCCACAGGAAAAGAGAGCTATTTAAGTTACCTATGCTCAGAAGAACCCCAAGCCTGTCTTAGGCATATTTTTATTTAAGAGGACATAAAGGAAGACCCTTAATTCTAAAGAAAAAGGTCTTCCAAGTGCTCCTGTAGTTATGCTGATTAACGACATATTCAGACACGCTCTCAAAACGTGGTTTGAGACATGACTGCCTCCCACTCTCATTCCTCTGAGTTACCACTCCCTCCGCTGAGCCACCATAATGGACTCTGTGAATGCTTTCAGTTCCATTCAGTGCCAAGACAGACAAATTTCTCAGAAAGCCTCTTCAGTTGACAGACAGGAGCTAACAGCTGTAGAAAGCTCAAATTTGAAGTCTCAGTATTCCTGAGAAAGCACATCTGATAGCACCTGTACTGATTATCTCCTCCAAGTTCCCCTGACTAAGAGGTTCAACAGCATTTTACTCATTATCTTTACTTTGCTTGCACACATAACAAAGCACATAGCAGCAGCTAGATCTATCCAAGGAGGCAGCAAGATCCACATCATCCAGAAGTGGAGGCTGATGTCTACAGTGCAAACATTACGGTCTTGAGCTACAGCTACATGGTGGAGCCCCATACTTGACAAAATTCACTAAGATCAGCTACAAAGAACTCAAGAGGGACCAGAAAGATTTTTTGATAGAGAATTCTTATTCAGGAAGGCTGAACTTAGGAAGACCGCTCCTGAACATGGGTAACCATGTAGAATGAAGGGGCTGTGCTCAGTCCCCCCACATTTAGGGCCACATTAGTATCTGATGAGCTGACCCAGGTTTACATCCTTCTCGGAAGGTATGCCCTCCTCCTGCAGTAAGATGTGGTTCTTCAAATGTTAGCTACAGGCACCACCAAAAGAGAAGTCACCCAGCACCCAGGTCCTGTAGACTGCTTGTCACAGCTTGAATACAGAAAGCCTCATCAGTCAACACAAAGCTTTACAAATCCCAGTGACTTCTGGTAAGAGGGAGTTAAACCAGGCCGTGATGGACAGAGACAGTTTTGACAGAAGTCAGTACTGCCCAAGGCAGCAGCCCCATTTCATAACAGCTGCAGATTCCACCCAAAGATGCTTCTAGAGCCACATACAAGTGGTTCAGCAGAAGATGTCAGGAGAACACTAGGAAACTTAAAGGCTAAGGTTACATCTGCACCAACGAAATGGTACACAGGCAAAGGATACTGTAAGCTTCCAGAGACAGGGAAGAGTAACATTAAGTATCACTAACCAGAATGCCTTATCAAATAGTTGATTTTTTCAATCAATGAAGCATGTATGATGTTGGCTACTGCACTCATAGCCCAGCACACTTCATCTTGTCCACATAAACCATGTAAACTAACTCTTAGGAAGCACTCAGGGAAAAAGCTTTGCCAATGCCTAACTGAAAACAGACCTGAGCTGTTTCTATAGCACTTTGCACTGAATTTCTGAGTCCAGATCTATTCAAATCGATCACCTTCACAGGAACAGCACTGTGACCAAATTGGCTCGGTAGCTTCTTGAGCTGGTGTGCATACAACCAACAGCAAAGGGGGCACTGATAGCTCAAATGGGACAAAGACAGCCCTTGAAAGATAAAATCCTCTTCAATACTCCCAGGCATTTTATCAGGCGCTGCATCCCTAGGGTGACTTCACCATGTTAGCTGAGGCAATTTTATTACTAGTGCATAGCAGCAATTCAAAGTACTTATCCCATCTACGTCCACCTTAATCTAACAAGACATTCAATCCTCTTGGCTTTGCTGTAGCTTTATCAGACCCTAGGAAATTCATTTTCCTTATGTATTTAACTGCTGTGAATGCACCACCAGGGAGGATGCCAAGCTATTTTAGAACTATCATTATTCAGCTAGAGGATCACAAATTAATAAAAAGGGCTTTGGCCGACAGCACTGGCCTTCATTCATTAAGCACATGCTCAGCCTATCAGACAAATTGCAGGCTTGGACTGCTCTATTTCCTTAACTGGACCAAAACCCAGCAGATTACAAGAAGCAAGGGGGGCAGGCAGAATTTAGAAGCAATACACAAGATAAAGAAAATCATCCAGTGTTATAAAAGAGCCTAAACAAAAATAAGTTTGGCTATTTGATTCAGCATCAGAGCAGCTTTGTCATATTTTCTGACAACCTTCCTAACCAGCTCTTCTTGAAGAAACAGCTGGCCTACCAGGACTCAGATTTCACTTGGAAAGAATGGAAGACAGCAATGCCACATTCTGACACATTAAGGATATGCACTGCTGGTAATTCCCCCTAAGCTTGCATTTAAAAGTGCTGAAGGCAGCACATTTCCCAGCAGTTAGAACAGACAGGACAGATCAGAACAAGAAAAGCAATTGTAATCACCAAAGCCAATGTCACAGTCCACAACCAGTTGCCTGCAAAACAGAAAAACCCTTAGATCCTGTACAGTGTAATCCCTATCACTGCCCATTTAACTTCAGATTGCTTGCCTTATCAGGTTCAGTAGCCCAAAATCCACTAAAAAGCCTTCAGATCACTCACCTTAGCAGGCTCAGTAGGCCATAAGCCATTAAGAAGCCTCTAGGTAGAAGCACAAAGACTGAAACAGTGACCAGGGCATCCTATAGAAACTGAGAACAGAAACAGCATTCTGATCTTGCATACTTAGTGCAGAGATAGTCATTCATTACCAGCTTGCCCCTCTCCCTTTCCTCATCATGAGCAATGCTGCACTGTAAACACAGGTTCTTTCTAATAGATGTTAGCAAGAGACAACTGAGCAACACAGCAGCTGATTAAAAAACCTCAATTCCCTAAGTAATTTAAAGAGCTGAAAGAATAAGCAAGACAGAAGTGTTAGGGATGCAATGTGGAAACAAACATTAAATCATCACAAGCTAGTTAGAAACAAACTACTAATGACCTAAAAAGATTCATTCTTAGCTCTGACCAGAGCTTCTAGAAAGAAAAAGGATTTCTCCTTTGACCATAACCCAAAGCTGTCTACTAGTTCAGACTCCCTCTGGTGCCCCCCTTTTTCTTTACAATGAAATGTTTACTGCCAGTCAACAACAGGTCTTCAGTGCTAAGCTGCTGCTTTGCTGGAAACCCAATTAATGCCTCACAAAAGCTTCATTTTCTTTTTAAAGATAAAGTTGGAACAGCTTCCTCACTGTGCAAAGAGTAACACAAGCCACCCAGGCAGTCATTCTACACGCATCCTTATAGCTAACAAGGAACCCACACAGCAGAAGTATCAAAGCCACCGCACCACTCCATCTAGTGGCCGTGGTTCAGAAAGCCCTCATCCCACACGGCCTTTTTCCTTGGTGGTGGTGACTACACGACTTCATTTCCATTTTTTCTCCGTCCCACATAAAACAAAAAGCTTGCAGCAACCTTGTACCACAGCCAAATCATACTTATCTGAAATAAAGAACAGTATCTACCACCAGAGCCTCTAGCAAGAACAGAAATACTCCTGTGCAGAGCATCATCCTTACAGTTAGCCATAGCCTTGAGTCACAGCACCCAATCCCCAAGCAAACAGGACATAAAACATGATTGTACATGCAACTCCTGCTTCCCTACTGTCCTAGTACACGGTACAGCATGTAGTCACACACCTTGAACGCCACTTCAAAACTTTAACCTTAGCACCGCTGCTCTACAACATCCCAAAACACACGAGTTTGGAAGTTGAAAATGAAGAGACCCTGCATGAAGAGACCCAATGTTCACTTTTCCCTTGAGGTCCACA
The DNA here is from genome assembly GCF_011077185.1 of Oxyura jamaicensis. Lineage (NCBI taxonomy): Eukaryota > Metazoa > Chordata > Aves > Anseriformes > Anatidae > Oxyura > Oxyura jamaicensis. Next base: position 174,663,515 of record NC_048893.1, read on the forward strand.
CTTAGTTTTGTGACAGTAGCACCAAGACAAATCTAAGGACATTATAATAAAGACTTAAAATGTCATGGGGGGAGAGAGAAAAACATTTAGAACAAAACCAAAAAATGCCCACCCCTGTTCTGTGTTTTTGAGTACATTTTGAAGGAAACCTTGGAACAAAAACTAATCTAACACCACCAAACCTGTACTTGCACAGACCATAAGCAACTTCAGTATAGTTAACTAAGACATTAAGCACAAAAGAAACTTGTTTCCAGATCAACAAAAGCTATTAAAAAAAGGATAAAGTGATTCTCTTCATTTGAGAGAGAAAAGAAACACACAGCGGGTTATTTTCATTTGAAGAGACCCATCAGTACAGTGCCAAAGCTGATCAGTGATCTTGTAATGTAATTTATATCACTTCCCACTGTGCGTACAAGACTCTTGCTCACAGAAGCAAACCCATGTACTGCTCACCCACAAGGCTGCTCCAAGCCAGGAATAGGTGTGAGGAAAACACACATCAACTTTCATCTGCTTGAAGATTAGACTTGTATCTGTTTACTCTGAAAAAGTCACTGTAGTAAGGTCTTTGAAAGACCAGAGATTTTTTTTTTTTAAACACTTTGTGCTGGTAAATAAGAAGTTATACCACTTCACACCACAGAACGTGAAATGAAAAACAGCACTTTTACGTGAACTTTACCTCATACCCTAGCTACAGTGCAAGTCAGACTGCTTGAGGTATCCTTCATGGATTCTGTTTTTTCGTGAGAAGTGCCAAGCAATGCAGGAAACTCTTTAAAAGGAGAGCTCCCTAACGGGATCTACTGAAACAACAAGGAATGGGTCATCCCCCTAACCTGGGGCACCCGAATCAAACTTTTGGGAAAGCTGACCCCTCCTCAGTGTCTGCCTGGCCTTTTATTACAACCACCCAACCAATCTGTATACAGCCAGTCCCCTCCTTGCTTGAGTAGCCTGGCACAAAGCAGTACCTCAGGAGTTCTGCAGGGTCAAACAAAGCTGCTTACCATCCTTCAGGTACCATCCAGCTACCACTCAGGGAACATACAGTAAGACAAGTTCACAGGTCATGATACTCACTTTTTTCTTTCTTCTCTCCATTTTGCAATCTCTTCTGGACTGTCTAATTTTATTCTTTTAGCACCAGGTCCATGTACCTGCAGAAGAATTTCAGAAGTCTTTTAAGGGGGACAAGAAAAAAGCAACACGCTGCCAACTGTATCAGCAGCACACTGCTTTTGTCTCCAGTAGCGTTGAGGCTGCAGACAGCAGTTACAGAGTGAATCCATTAGAAAACAAAGTATTGAACATTGTCATTTTTAAGATTCCTGTAACAGATTCAACTCAGAACTGCTACGCTGTGATTCCAGACAAATGACAAAGCCCCAGAAGAATGAGATGCGCAGATGGAAGAGTGCACAGATTCAGATTGCAGGGCCAGCTGGGATACTTACATTCTTCCAGTGAATCTGAACCAACTTTTCATGGGCATTGAAGTTACAGCCTTCTTCTGTGCACTGCAAGATAAAGGGAAGGGGTGAACTTAAGATCCAACAACACTGTATGCAAGCAAATCAGAGCAAGCATTTAGGCAGAAGTCACAGTCAGCACCGGATGATTGCACAGCTAGTTGCGCAGAGCTTAAGCCACAACTTCAACAGACATGACTAAAGCCAGTTAGTGTTAGTATACTTGTAACTTCATATGGTTTCTGAATAGCCAGTGAAGCCTGCATGCCTGGTAACTGGAGAAAACAAAGTTAGAATAAGAGAAAGATTTGCAAGGCTGTCTTATTTCTAAAAATGAACTCCTTTATTGCAAATTAGTAATAAAATTAAAGTGTTTTTCCAGTACAGCATTTTCACACAGTTTTTGAACATGCTACACTACTCACTGAAGTAATTCATAGAGCTGAGGTGAACTAGTAACAACTCGAGAATGGCATTAAAGTGACTTCAGCAATAAAACCAAGCCCCCAACTGAGATCTCCCCCATGACAGGGAATAGAAAAAAGTCTCCTACTGGGATTTTTCATAGCTCAGGAATCTTTGCTAAGCGTTCCATTCAAAGCATGACTGCAGCTATCTACTTTGGCATGAAATCAAAACTCAAAGTGTAAAGAAAACAAGCCAAGCTGATCAACCTGTGTATGTTGTGAAACATGTTCATCATACTTCTCCTGGTTTTTATAGCCACGGTCACAGGTATCGCAGTAGTGAGAGAACACTGGCTCCTTTTTCTTTTTGTTCTAGGAGGAAACATACCAGCACAGTAGTCAGAAGACAAGACACTTCCATTTTTAATTAAGAAGAGTTATATATTTCACATCTGATCACTCTAAACATGCTTCAGATCATTTAAATCAACACCAAGATGAAGTTCAAGTCTCTTATCTTCCAAAGAAAAGACAGTGCACTCAGTCCTTTCCACTCCTTCACCACCTTTCTATCAGTTAGCACTTCTGCACACATGTAAGACAGACACAGATTCAGCAGCAGCTGGAAGGAGGACAGGTACAGCCAAGTCTCCTGGCCATCAAGTCAGTCTGTGCCTGTTCTCACATGACAGGTAAGAAGAGCTCAGGGGGCAGCAGAGATCCTTCCCCCTCCCACCACACACAGCAGTGGGATCCGGTGGTCAGGCCCTGAAAACACAGCAGACCACTAATGTAACTTACACCACTGGACATCACAGTAAGAGCTTTTATGGACTCTACCTGATTTAGGATTGGTTACAGATATATCAACTCTTCACTGGGCTCAGGATTTGCAGACCAATTCATGGAAAGGTTTGGGTTGGAAGGGACCTTAAAGATCACCCAGTTCCAACCCCCTGCCATGGGCAGGGACACCTCCCACCACACCAGGTTGCCCAAAGCCCCATCCAGCCTGGCCTTGAACACCTCCAGGGATGGGGCATCCACAGCTTCTCTGGGCAGCCTGTGCCAGGGCCTCACCACCCTCTGAGTGAAGAATTTCTTAACATCAAATCTAAATACACCCTCATTTCGCTTAAAGCCATTCCCCTTGACCTGTCACTACACTCCCTGGCAGAGTCCCTGAACAAGCTCAACTCCTGCAGTCTGCCTTCAGGAGAGACATGCTTCTGCCCCTTGATCAACTTTGTGTCCTGCTCTGGGCTTACTCCAGCAGACCCATGTCCTTCTTATGCTGGGGGCCCTGGAGTTGAACACATTGCTCCAGGTGGGGTCTCATGAGAGCAGAGTAAACATGGAAAATTGTCTCCCACAATTGGCTTGCCATGCTTCTTTTGGTAATCATGTATTTTCTCTCTTATATAAGAAGAAAACACAGGGTTCCCGCGAGAACACAAGCCCCACGTGGCTGCCACCACTACGGACTCACACAACAGCAAAGATCGGACGCGACCCCTGGAGGACGCCAGGTAGCCCAACCCAGCATCCTCACCTTCTGCTTGGCGTTTCCAGCGGGAGAACGCTTACAAAACGCGGGCGCTTGCTCTCCTTGCCAATCGTGAGGAAAGCTTCCATTCCCACCTTAAAAAAAGGAAGGAGAAAAGGGTAGGTGTCAGGCACAGCCGGCAAAACCCACGTGCATCTCGTCCTAGGGCCTGAAACAGGGAGGGACCATGGGGAGGACGCGGCGCTGGCTCCCCCCGCCGCCCTCAATGCCCCTCACCAGCATGCGGGCCCCGGGGGGGCTCCCGGTAGGCGGGAGGGTACCACGGCGGCGGGGCGTATCCGTCGTGCGGCGGCCAGAAGCCGGACTCCCAGGGGGGAGGCGGGGGGCAGAAGAGCGGCGGGCGGAGGGGCGGCGGGTACCAGCCGAAGGGGCCCACCTCGGCCAGGCCGGGCCCGAACCCTCCGCCGCCAGCAGCGCCGCCGCCGCCCGCCTGCATCCTCCCCTGCCGCCCGCTGCCCCACGCGCCGCCGACTTCCGGTCCTCCCGTCACTTCCGGCGCGCGGACCACGCGCCGCTTTTACAGGGGAGGGGGAGAGGAGCGGTGGGGGCGTGGTCACGACCTATGGGCGTGGTCATGTCCCGAGTGGGCGTGGCCTCGTGTCTGAGGGGGCGGGGCGTGCTTGGCGCGCACGCGCGCGGCCCCGCCCCCGGCGGCCGCCATGCCCCGCGAGCTGCCCGCCGCCCAGCCGGACCCGGAGGAGGACTGCGGCCGCGGTGAGCGCCCGGGGGGGGGAGGAATCTGTCGCGACGCGTCCTATCGCGACCGAAAGCGTCCCCGCGTCGTGTCGCCGCCCGCCTGGGGAAAAGCCCGGAATGCGCGGTGTTGTGGAGCTGCGGCAGCCTCCCCCGCGCGTGTCGGTGTTCACCGCGTGTCTGCCCGGTTTCAGGCGGCGCGGCGACAGGCGACACGAGCGGCAGTTAATTGGTGAGCCGGGCGGGTCATTAACAGCCGGGGGCCGCGGTTTCACCCCACGGAGCCCAGGAGGTTCCGCACCGACATGCGACAGAACTTCCTCACGGTGGGGCTGGCGGAGCGCTGGCACGGGCCGCCCAGGGGGGCTGTGGGGTCTCCTCTGGAGGTACCCGAGGCCCGCCTGGCCGCCTGCCTGGGCAGCCTGCTCCGAGGAACCTGCTTGGGCAGGGGGGTGGACCCATGGTCTCCGGAGGCCCCTTCCAGCCCCCCGTGGCGGTTCTGTGAAGCTGGCCCGGCCCCGGCACTGCTGGGGAACGGCTGCGAGTAATCGGGGGGGAGCAGGGCAGCAGGGGGGGCTGGCCGTGTCTGCGGTGGGGCTGGCAGCGTGAGGGCGGCTGCTTCCAGCAGCTGTCAAACACTCGGCTTGGTCCGACCTGAACTGTGGTTGCTTTCTCCATCCTCCCAAGCCTTTCTCCTCTATTTCTTTCACCGCATCCGGCTGACTCTTCCTTCCCGTCCCCAGGCTTTACATGCCAGTTTCCTTCCAGAAGCAGTCTCTGTCCTTGCTTTCTTCGTGGTTGTACTGCTTTGGCTGTAACTCCACAAACAAGCAGCTGTTTTAGGGGAGCACTTTCTCCAGGGTTACTGTCATGCCTGCTAAATTCCCTGCTCGGGTTTATTGCACGGCCCACGCAGGCATGCTCCGTGGCATAGCAGAGAAGAATAGTGTGAAGGAACTGAGGTAGGAAGCATTGGTGCTGGTCAGCACATCAGCACATCAGCCTCCACCTTAAATTCTCAGACCATAATGTCCTGGTTAAGGTCCATCCCATTAAATCAGAGAAGAAAGTAAGTGGCAGATCTGTCTGGATGTGTCATAAACTAGTAATCTGCCCTCATTCTGTGTCTCTTGCTAAAGACAGATAAAAGCCCTATATAGCTTGCTTGAAGGTCTCAGTTTCTGCCTGGCCTTTGTCAGCTAACAATGGAACCTCAGTCTGCATCAGGTATCATTTTGTGCCATCAAAAAAAACCCTCAGCTGAAGGGGTAATTTCCCGTTACCCTTCATTTACGTGGTTTTATCACACCTCATCTTTTCATCAAACCCTATTCATAAAGCCAGCAATGCCTTTTCCCCACTGGACGTCTTTTTGTCCTGTCAGTCTCAGGCTGGACGCTCGAAATATTAAAAGGAGGGATGGTGTCTGTGCTGCAGGGCGTTAAATCCGCCCTTGTTCAGCAGAGTCCCTGACTCTGTGCCTGCTGTTTTCTCACTCCTTGGCTTAGTGTGGCTAAAACTGGAGTGAGAATAACCCTAATTGTTAGAGCATTCCTAGAGCAGGAGGGCAATTAAATTCCAGTAATGTGTGGTCTCCCGTGCTGTGTATGTAAAAACTACAGGCTTCGTCACTAGTAAGCTTCACATGCTTTGGTAATATAATCAGTTCTTTGAAATACACCACTTCATGTCACAGGTATTGTAAATCCCATTAAGTACAACAGGCCTTTCTGCTCCTGTTCCAGAAGAGAACCAACATCCAGAGGATACCTCACGGCAGTGCCTGAGCAAGATGCTAACGTGATGTGGGAGGGTTGTTCATTGCATGATGGGGAATGAAGTAATACAATTTTTATACATTTGTTTAGATATCTCCTCTAAATCCTAGACAGAGCGGTGACTAAACTTAATTCTGGGCAGATGTGTGTTTTGGGAGGACCAAGACAGATAACACTTGTTTGAAATGTGTAATAACTCTTGTGTGTACCTCTGGATGTTCAGTTGCAGGGCCAGCGCTGCCTCCGGACTACAGAAGCAGCAGCAGCTCAGAAAGTCCTGGCAGTGATGACGACTCCGAATCTCTTCCTCTACCCAGAGACGCACACGGAGATTCTGAAGAGGAGCCAGAAGGAGCTTCAGCGCCCAAGTGAGTCTGTTCTTAGGTTGTTTGTTTTTACCTCGTAAAATGTTGCAAAAATAGCAACTGTGTCTGTATAAAATAGGAGAAACTGTTACGTAAACAAAAAGGTAAACCCTGTACCTACATGAAACGTGGTGGTATGTTCTCCGTGTTCTTTGGGGTCAAGAATGCTCAGCCGACCTCTGTGACTTGTTAGGGTGGAATTAGGATATTTAGGGCAATCTGGTCTGTGTATTTTTAGCATACGGATTTCGTTCTGCAATTAAAGTAATAAATTCCATAATGGTTTGATTGTGCTGAGGACAGGCTCCGCTTACACTGAATTTACACGTTCAGTTAAGCCAACTCAAATCAAAATTGTTCAGTAAATAACAAGAGCCTGCACGTGCTCTCATTTCGGGTGGTCGATGACTCATAATTGCTGCGCTAAAAACTTGTGTGTTTGTTTTAGACTTTGTGTAAGGGTCTTGAAGAACATCACTCCGTGTGAGCGCGTTAGAGTAAATATTGCTCACTTTTCTCTTGCTGTCTTACTCAGCAGCTTTTCAGTTCAGTAGAGCTGAGCTGGGAAAACTACCAGCCAAAATGCAGACGGCGTATAAAAATGTAAAAAGAAGTGTGCTGAATTTAAAATTGCTTTGTGACTAGAAAATGGTATTTTACCATGATACTTCTCTTCCTTCTACTGCAAAAGCACTCCTCATATTTGCTGTTGGTTTTTTTTTCTTAAATGTCAGAGCATTTTTGGAGTGAAGCTTATGGTCTCAAATTTTTAATTGCTTCAAATTATTTTGGATCCTTTTGTACTGTTTCCTTGGTAACAGTGAGATATTTAGTACATAAGACTGAAATCATTTTGTTGGTTTTCTTTTTTTTTTTCCCTTCTTAAAGTGTAGATAATTGCTATGCGTGTCAAGGTAATTAGTAAGTGAAATCTTTGTGTTTGCAGAAAGCCAAAAAGAATGGAGGAAAATGATGATGATGATGGCTTTTTTGGGCCTGCTCTTCCTCCCGGATTTAAAAAAGAGGATGATTCTCCAGAGAGGTAATTAAAATGGAATTATATTCAGGAACACGATTATTTTAGATAAAATATTTTGTGGCAATGCCACAGAACATTTCAATTGTACCCTGCAGATTCAGGTGATTAGAATTTCTTCCTCCTCACTTGGAGAACAAGAATAGCATTCCCCTGAAACAGAACGCATGGCCCTGATAGTGCCGTCTGGGAGGCTGGAGAGAGAAGGAAAACGTGAACCGTCAGATGTATACTTTGAGGGTCAGGTTTCTTCTGTTTTCTGTCATAGGTCTTGGATCAGTGCAGGGAGAACAGATTGCTGGTACAAGGACACCTACTACTGTATTTCTTTCTTGGGCCAGGAGGGAGCAGGGCAGTTCACTTCTGTGGGGGATAAAGCAGCACAGGGCTGCAGGAAAGCTCCCTGTTTAAGGGCAGGTAGTTCTGGCACACTGAGGAAAGACACCTATTTATGGGTTTTCTATTCACAGTGTGCCTCACAGCCTCCTGACTGTGTGTCACTCACTGCGCTTCCTTCTGTAACTTGAAACGATAAGCGATGTGAAAGCAGTGCTGCCAAGGAGGTGCTCACTGACAGGAGGCACAGCAGAGGCCGTGGTTCCCCGTTACCTTCCTCAGAGCTATCCCTGGGGAGCTGACAGATGAAGTCAGTCCGTCCGTGCCTGTTGGGTACGAGTGCTCAGTTCCAGGGAGGTGGCTCAACGTGCTGTCAGGCTGCGTACAGTGCGTGCTGTCTGCAAGGGATTCTCACGGTGGGATTTGGGTTAGTTTGGATACCATTCTGCTGAGCTCAGCAGCAGTTCAGAAAACCTGAATGTGTTTGGAAGTACCCTTTCCATACCTTTTTTGACTATGCCTCGCTGTAACTGAGGAAACCGCTTATAATTGTGAGGTGTCCTGCTCAGTGGGCTCATTTGGTGTTTTCACAGCTCCAAGAGGAACCAGCTCTCATCCTGACATTTCATACGCACAGTGTGTTCTTCGAATGATACGAAATGTAGGCAGTCACTAAAAAATAAAGCAGTCCTTAATAGAACACAAAAAAGAAATGCTTGTAAATTTAATATCAGCCAAGGCACGTTTCCTGCTTTCTCGCAAGGGGTAAAGTGTTATGTCAAAGTGTGCGAAGGAAAAGAGGGGGAAAAACAAGTGTAGCTTGTAGTTTGAAGGTTAGAGAGATGAGCAAAAATTCAGGTGCTCACCTGTCCCATAAGCTCCGGGTTTTGCATACTTAGCTGCCTTTTCTCTCTCCAGGGCAGCTCCTTCCCAAGCTAGGAGAAAAGTTGCAAAGGCCAGGCTGTGCCTTGCAATGTATGGGCATCCCGTTCCTTAGCTCGGTGTGACCCGTTCTTGTAGAAGAGCTGTTGTTCCGTGCTATCCTTCCCAGACCTATCGAAGCAAGCATTCCTGATTAAGAGCAGCTCGAGTGGCAATTTGTGGCTTTTCACAACTATTTCAATCATTCCAGGGTAAAATACTTATATATATGTAAACACATTTTCTTCCCCTTTAGAAAGGATGTTGTTATTTATCAATGTTATGCAGAAGTCTGCTACCTGTAAATTTTCCAGAAGTATTTGTGCATCAAGGTAAAGAGCAAAGGTTATCTTAGAATGTGTAAGTGAGCCATCAGGAGAATGCCCGAACGCCCGTCTTCTTGCTTGCCTTAGCAAGGACTCAGTGTCCAACACCAGGAAAATGTCCTTTGCCATCTGTGAAATCCCAGATGTATTAAAGGAAAGCTTAATTCATGGTCATGGTAAGCTAGAGCTTTTCTGCCCAATGCACGTAGATGAGTCCCACAGTTACCGGCAGCAGGAAATATATCTCATGAGAGCCACCTCACCCATCCCAAGGGTCTCCAGAAGCCCAGGAATCCGTCAGGGATGTGCCAGCTGCATGGTGCTGAGCACAGACCTGAGCAGCAGGGATATTTGTGTCAAAAAGGAAGCACAGAAGTGGTGAGCGTGGGAGGGCTGAGCAGGGAACCATTTTGCTGTTCCTCAGAGGAGCCCCGGCGCTGTGACAGGCAGGGCAGAGCCTTTGAGACCTGCTCTTTTTCACAGGTTGCAGAGGTGGCGCCCACAACATTGGTGTTCTTACATGTTTGGGTAGAAATCTTTTAGTGTAGTCTGGTTTAGCTCCCTTAGCCTGCAAATTAGAGGTGCTTGCTGACTAAAATGACAGATGATTTTGGCTGTATCTGTATGGGGTTAACTTCAATCTCTTTATATTGGGAACCTAAAATATGGTCTTAAGAAGAAAAGAGAGAGGATAAGAGGAAAACACAAGCTGTTTGATCTTCCCAGCGGCTAGGGGGAAGTGGCACTTCAACTTGAACCCTGCTCTGGCCTGGGTTTGGAACTTCACTTCTGCCTTTGCTATGGCCTGAGCTCACGTTCATGCTTGTGGCTGAATCACTGGCAGGGCTTGCTGCTTGTGATTTCCCCTCCTCAGATCCTGGTCATAACATCGCTACAGCAGGGCTGCACTGGTTAGGTTATTTTTGAGTTTGGAGACCATAATGAGAGTAATTCAGTTCACGTCGCGTTATGTTTGATTGTCCAAAAGCTCAGAGAGCGGAGATCATCCTAAATTCAGTCTCCGTCTGATGTATTGTGAGGATTCTGTCACCGGGATATTTCTGCAGGCGATAAGTGTTTGGGTTTTTACTAGCTTTGGGGTTTCTATTAGCTTTGAGGAACATGATGGCAGATTATTAAAAGAGCTCTTTCCAGAACAGCAGGCACAGTTTGTAGTCTGCTTTGAGCTGTGTTCGCCATTGGAAATAAATTCTCACCTTTTTGTGTTCCTGGAGATAGCTTAATTATCACACTGCTTGCCGAGTTGCTGTCCAAAACCAAAACAGTAAAGTTACAAAGGCATTACAAAACCTTTTACTTTCTCTCTTTCCTCCTCCATGGAAAACAAACTTAAGTTGAAGGCAGTTTGCTGATGCTGTGTCTTAAAGGGCAGTGAAAATGTAGTGCGAAACAAGAATGAACAAACTCAGCTTTGGTGCTGGAGAAAGAGCAGCGTGTGTTTGGCCTGGCTCCTTTTCTTGCTGTTGAATCTTGTGAAGGAAGCTGGGGAAGAAAAGCAGGGGATTGCCTTGACGATGTGCCACAACTTTCCCAGTTTTCTTGCATTCCGGCTACCTGCAGAGGTCCTTATGGGAAATGGAGACAGACTGCTCTTACGAGTTGAGTCACTTCTGCGGTGTGCTCACAGGAGGCACACGTGCCATGGGAAGAAGAATTACACTTCTCTTAAAACTTTTATTTTTATATTTACTTATTCTAAAATTTTCCTGCAGGAAATGTTGTCGTTTAATGTAGCCGTCTGTGTACAGCTATGTTGCTTCCTTTTTTTCCAATTTGAAAAATATATTATTTTTTTTTTCTTCCCACTCGAGGCCCATTATAGGTCCTGCATTACCGCCTGGCTTTAGGAAGTCTTCAGAGGACCCCGGGAATAACAGATGTTCCCTTGGACCATCAGCTTCCTCCAAATTCTGCAACGAGGTTTGTGAAAACAGAAGACTTTCGTTTTAGCATAAGCTATCAGTGATGCTTAAACAGGTTGGAGCCTCAAAAAGTCTACTAGGCATGCCAGTTTAATTTTAGACCAGCAGGTGTCTGACTTATTTTTGCCTGCATCGAATGCGGCAGCATAAGAAAGCCTAAAAAAAGAAGCAGGCTGGTCTGGTGTGTTGTGATTCTGCTGTGAGACGGACAATGCACGGAATGCTGGCAGCCTAAATGGTAGTCACAGTGATTCTTCCAGATGCTTTTCCTGTCTTTACTTTGGTGTGTCATGTCATGTCCTTCACAAATGAACATCTTAGCAAAGTTCAGATTTTTGAAAACATTAAAAAGGAATGCAACCCGCTAGAATGAAAATACTGACCTACGACTCAAAGCTTTACTCTTTTCTTGATGGGGGCAGGTGACAGTATGAGCACAGCAGACAGTTTTCCTTGCAGTGGCTGCAAGGCTGCATGACTGAGGGAAATGTTTTATTTCTGGAAGGTATCAAGTAGCAGCGAGGAAGAAGACAACATCATAGGCCCAATGCCTGCCAAAGGACCAGTGGAGTCCGATGTGACTAAAGAATTTGAACGCAGAGCTCAGAGAATGAAGGAAAAACTTACTTCAGCAGACAGTGTAAGTTGTGGTCTTTCGCTTGTACTATGTTGTTGCTGGAGTGTATTTGTGTTTTTCTTTGCCTGCCTGTGTCTGCGTGAGCCCTGTCACTGTTGTGCTCATGATGCTAAGTGTTAAGGCAAAAAAGGTTCCTGATTTCTGCTGGAAGCTGAAAGATTCAGACAGAGGGTTTTGCTTATCTGACTGTGTTTTTTACACTCATTTTTTTTTCCCTTACTTTCTTTTGCAAAGGATGAACCCAAGCAGCTTACCAGAGAATCATGGATGACAGAACTTCCACCTGAACTGAAAAACTTTGGATTTGGCCCAAGAACATTCAAGAGAAAAGCTGATGACAAATCAGGTGATAGATCTGTGTGGACAGATACTCCAGCTGACAGAGAGAGAAAAGCCAAGGTGAGCACTTAGTCATTTGTATATGTATTTATATATATAGAAGCTACATGATCACTTTATATATGAATACATTCATGTGTGTATTTATATTCATAAATATGAACTTACGTTTGTATACGCTATTTTGTATATATACACACATACGCTACCCTCAAGTATATATATGGAGACAGTTATTATGTATGTTGTTGGTACTCTGTGAAAACAAACTGGAGCTGTCGAAAAATTTCTTTTCATTTTTTTTCTCTAATGACTTGCTAAAACTCCTTAATTGAGACTTAAACATGAAGGAGAGGAAATAATATTTGAAGTAACATTGGTATTCATTTGCTCCCTCTCCCTTCTGCAGTAGTCAATTACTCTGTATCAGCTCATCAAATTTCCAGTTATCCAATTTTTTCTTCCATTCAGCTGAGCAAAAAATATATGGTGGTTTCTGTGCTTCAGATTTAATACAAAATAAATATAGATTTTATTTATTTTATTTTTTACTTTGGAAGTTTTGATAACTGTAGTCATTCACTTCCACTCATCAGGAAAGAGAAGAGACAAAAAAGTCAACCAGCAAGAATAACGAAGTTGTGTTATCTGGGAGAGATAAGAGACTTGCTGAGCAGGTGACTTCCTACAATGTAAGTGTAATAGTATCGTGCTTCCTGTTGATGCATTTCCTTCCAGTCTTCACTCTCATTTCCTTGTTCTTGCTAGCACTGCTGCTTTCCATGGTGATGCACTATGGTCTGTTTTAAGCCCCAGACCTACTGTTTAAGTCATTAGGACATTTACCATTAAGTTACATGACTTACGGGCTTACAAATGCAGAGCTAATAGCATACTGTCTTAAATTTCTTCTGTATTTTCTGTCTCTACTACCATTATGAAGGTAGGGAAATAACTTTCACGTAAAGCCATGAGTTTTGTTCCATACCATCGCAGAATGAAACAAATACCGGCCACGTAACCCAAGCCCCAGAAGGCAAAGCAGGGACTGAGAGAATTGTCCACTGTAGGAGAAGAGCAGGTCTGAGACCACCTAAGGAACGTGAAGGTGTGCAGCTCCATGGAACACGATGAGATACATCTGTGGGTCCTGAGGGAACTGGCAGATGTAGTTGCCAAGCCACTGTCCATCATATTTGAGAACTCGTGGCAGTCCAGTGAAGTTCCCACTGGCTGGAAGAGGGAAAACAAAACCCCCATTTTTAAAAAGGGAAACATGGAGGACCCAGGGAACTACAGGCCAGTCAGTCTCTTGCCCAGATGGCAAGATCATGGAGCAGATCCTCCTGGATACTCTGCTAAGGCACAAGGAAAATAAGGAGGTGATTGGTGACAGGCAACATGGCTTCACTAAGGGCAGATCGGGCCTGACAAATCTGGTGGCCTTCTGTGACGGGTTACAGCATTGGTGGATAGGGGAAGAGCAACTGACACCATCTACGTGGACTTCTGCAAAGCATTTGACACTGTTCCTCACAATACCCATGTCTCAAAAAATTGGAGAGATGTGGATTTGACAGATGGACAAGTTGGTGGTAAGTACTTGGCTGGATGGTCACGCTCAAAGAGTTGTGGTCAATGGCTCGATGTCCAGGTGGAGATCAGTGACGAGTGGTGTTCCTCAGGGGTTAGTATTGGGACAAGCACCATTTAACATCTTTGTTGGGGACATGGACAGTTAGATCGAGTGCACCCTCAGCACGTCTACCAATGACACCAAGCTCTGTGGTACAGTCAACACACTGGAGGGAAGGGATGCCATCCAGAGGGACCTGTACTCAGCTCTGGTGAGGCCGCACCTCGAGTACTGCGTTCAGTTTTGGGCCCCTCGCTACCAGAAGGACATCGAGGTGCTCAAGTAAGTCCAGAGAAGGGCTACGAAGCTGGTGAAAGGTCTGGAGAACAAGTCTTATGAGGAGCGGCTGAGGGAGCTGGCACTGTTCAGCCTGGAGAAGAGGAGGCTCAGGGGTGACCTTATTGCACTCTACGGGTACCTGAAGGGAGGCTGTAGCGAGGTGGGGGTTGGTCTATTCTCCCACGTGGCTGGTGACAGGACGAGGGGGAATGGGCTAAAGTTGCGCCAGGGGAGGTTTAGGTTGGAAATTAGGAAGAACTTCTTTACTGAACGGGTTGTTAGTCACTGGAATAGGCTGCCCAGGGAAGTGGTTGAGTCACCATCCCTGGAGGTCTTTAAAAGAGGTTTAGATGTAGAGCTTAGGGATATGGTTTAGTGGAGGACTTGTTAGTGCTAGGTCAGAGGTTGGAGTCGGTGATCTTGGAGGTCTCTTCCAACCTAGATGATTCTGTGATTCTGTGACCTGGGCAGGCTTGAGAGGAAGGTTTGTACCTCATGTGTTCAACAAGGACAAGTGCAAGGTCCTGCATCTGAGCTGGGGCAATGCGAAGGATAAATAGAGGTTGGGCAGATTGAGAGCAGCCCTGAGGAGAAGAACCTGGGGATGTTGCTTGATGAGAAACTGTACATGAGCCAGCTCCTCTTGTGAGACCTTACCTGAGTTGGGGCCACCAGCAGAAGAAGGACATGGACGTATTATAACAAGTCCAGAGGAGGGCCATGAAGATGGTCAAGGGGCTGGAGCACCTCTCCTACAAAGACAGGCTGAGGGAGTTGGGGTTGTTCAGCCTGGGGAAGAGAAGGCTCCGGAGTGATCTTACAGTGGCCTTCCAGTACCTAAAGAGGACCTACAGGAAAGCTGGGGAGGGACTCTTTGTCAGGGGGTGTAGGGATAGGGCACAGGGGAAAGGCTTTAAAATAAACAAGGGGAGATCTGGATTAGATGTTAGGAGGAAATTTTTCACTCAGAGGGCGGTGAGGCCCTGGCGCAGGCTGCCCAGAGAAGCTGTGGATGCCCCATCCCTGGAGGTGTTCAAGGCCAGGCTGGATGGGGCTTTGGGCAACCTGGTGTGGTGGGAGGTGTCCCTGCCCATGGCAGGGGGTTGGAACTGGGTGATCTTTGAGGTCCCTTCCAACCCAAACCATTATGTGATTTTGAGATCTTGGAAAATATTGCCTCTGTTTCTCCTAGTGTTGAGAGAGCATCTTAGTTGTTCATTTTGCATTAGTTTTGTAACTTACCTTTGCGGGATGTGGAGATTCAAGCACATCGTATTTTGAACATCAGTCACAGCGAGTTACGGGTGTTGTACTAGGCATAGCCAAGACTGATTACACGTGCTTTCTGCACTCTGCGTGCTAAATTGACCATTCCGTTTTCCAGTTCCTCAGCTTTCTTCTTTCTTGGGAATTCCTAGACATGCTAATTCCTGGCCAATCTTTCCACTTGGAAAGGTTGCAATGTTAATATTTCGTAATACATTCTTCTCTTCTCTTTCTTCCCATTTTTACAGGAGTCCAAGAGATCAGAATCTCTCCTGGACATGCATCAGAAAAAAATGAAGAGCAAAGCATCTGAAGAAAAGGCCAAACCTCAGGAGAGAAGGCCGTTTGACCGAGAGCAGGATCTCAAAGTCAATCGATTTGATGAAGCGCAAAAAAAGGCCCTTATAAGAAAATCCCGGGATCTGAATAGTAAATTTGAGCACAGTAAAGGCAATATGTTTTTATAAGATAAAAGCGTGAAGCTTTTTGGTAGTCAGTTAAAATCTGAATGCTTAATTTTTTAAGTATTTTTCTGTAAATATTTGTACGCAGAATAAATATCCTGATGTTTAACTAGTATTACTTGTCTGTAAATACTCTACTATGGAGGACCATCTGTACTAAAGCTAAGCTGATAAAGGAAAGTGCTGTTTTTTAAAAGAAAAAAAAAACTTTGGAAGAAAGAGAAATAATGTGAACTTGCTAGATTTTTTTTTAGCATAAAAAAGAATTAAGTTGTACACACACCAAATCATTTCTGTATTGTAGCAGGAAGACGTAGTAGGAGAAGCAAGAAAGCCTCACAACTTGCAGATTTTGTTATAAAATTCTGGTATAGATGAAGAGAAACTTGAATTTCTATTTGCAGGGCCTATCATCAGAAAATCCAACTCTTAAGCAGATACTATGTGAAAATTGAACCAAACTAAAGCTTATTTTGTCAGCTGCTTTGCAGAGCAGAACGGCTCTTTGGTATCGAAAAGGAAATAAATTTGGTATTTTAAAAACGTACCTCCATGCTTAGAGTTCTTTAGCTCTTACATGTGTGGCTGCTAAACTGAGTTGTGTTACTTATTTAAAACACACAACTTTATTTGTGAGGCCCTAGGACCTTGGTTGGAAATGTGGCCCATTTTGCATGTGAAGTACCCGGTGGGTCAGTGTAATTTGAAGAATTGCCCCCGTACCGTCGGCGTGCTCACATGATGAAGTGGATGACATGCAGCCTTTTCTAGACTGAGCCGAATGGGGTGGGGTTCTTTTTCAGCTCTTGAAGTGCTCCTGAAGATCCCTGCTGTGACTTCTGCTGTTGAGCCCCAGGTGCACAGTGTTTTGTTTTTTTCTTAGAGGTCTTTAGAGGAGGGCAGTGTTTTGGGGGTTGGCAGTTTGGAGGAATGTTTTTCAAGACTAACATTTGGGCATTTTTTCTAGGGGGCTTTTTGAGGTTGAAGGGTTTTTTTAGGACAGTTTATAAGGGACCAGCATTTTTGGGGTGTGGAGGGTTGGGATTTGGGGGGTGCTTTGGGGGGTGCATTGAGTTGTTTTTTCTTTTTGGGGGGGTGAGCCAGCCATTTTGGGGGCTGTCAATTTCAAGGAGATCTTTTTAGGGGGACTAGCTTTTGAGACATTGGACTTGGGGGTCTTTTTAGGGGGGCAGAATTTGGGGGGTTAGGTCTTTTGGGTCCCTTTTTTGGGGGGAGTTAGGTGGCTTAGCATCCTTCTTGGAGGAGGTCCGGCCTTTTTGAGGTTGGGCATTTTGTGAGGGACTGGCCTTTTCAGCCTGTTTTTTTTTGTGGGTCTTTGGGGCATTCAACACTGATGGGGTTGTCTTTGGTGGGAGGAGGGGAGCCCCCCTCCAAAGGCCTAGCTTCCCCAGGTAAAGGCAAGGCCCAAACCCCTTTGTCAGGCCCTGAAGCATCTTTTTTGGGCCCCTCAGAGCCCAGCACAGGCCCAGCCTGCACTGGCCCTGGTGGCCGCACAAGGTGGCAAAGTGTGGGGCCTGGGTTTCACCCTTGGGACATGGTGTCAGGTGGTAAGCAGGGTGCTTCAGCATGCCTGTAATGCAAATACCCATAACTGGTACTGTACGGTGTGTATGCACTCTGTATGCCTCCCTTTTGTTACGTTTAATAAAGTTTTGAAATGGTGGTGTCATGGCTCTGAAGTGCTTCCAGGTCGTTTGCGATGGGAGGGGAATTTGGGTGGGTTTTCAACTACTCGGGGGTCATTCCCAGAGCCTGGAGGTCTCCTGCCCCCAGCCCTGCTCCTCCCCAGGCGCAGGGCTCGGCACTGCTCCGTGCTGGCATTCAGGAGGTTCCTGTCAGCCTGCTGAGGTCCCTGGGGATGGCAGCATGGCCCTCTGGTCAGTCAGCCACTGCCCCCAGGGATAAAACCACCACAGGTGGATGACAAGGTGTTTGAAAAGCTGCCGGAAGATAAATTATCAATAGGTGACTCTCAGAAAGAAATTACTGGATCTGGTTGCCTCAAAAGGGACCAGAGTCTCAGGCACTGAGCATTTCTGGCTTTTGTGCAGCTGGTTCTGCTCTGAGAAGGGCTGCTGGACTTAGATCCCCTCTGTATGGCCTTTTGTACTCTATTGTGTGACTCGTTCCTTAGCACTGGGAGCTTTTCTGAATGTCTAGACTAAGCTTCCCCTGTTGCACTTGGAGCTCATTATTTCTTTGCTGTTCACTGTGGACGTGGAAAGCATTTTATTACCTTCAACTCTGCCGTTTCACTTTATCCCTTTACTCAGACGGATCCCTTTGCTTTGTCGCCAGCGTGCTCAGCAACCTCAGGTCATTCAATTTGGTCTCCTGTTTTCTAGACCTGTGGTCACGCCTATTGCTCTCTGAATTCTCTGCCGTGTGGGTTCACGTCTTCCTTGAAGTGTGGTGCACACCCGTGAAGGCCATGCTCCGTCTGAGACCACACCAGCACCAAGCGAGCATAACCCTGGCTCGTTATGCAAGGCATTGCTCACGTGGCTTGAAAGCAGGCTCAGTATGACATCTCGGATAGAGCAGTCTGTCTTTTGAATTGCAGGCAAGCACCGAGCTAACCAAGAAGGGCAAAGCTTTTTGCATGCCTGAAGGAACAACAGCTACCATGGAAATATTCTGAGTGTGCCCACAGGGTGCCCGGGGGGACCCCAAAACCTGTCACCCCCACATCCTCAGTCCTGCTCCACTGAGCTGAGTCACAGAGACATCAAGAGCAGAGCTGGGGTCAGTGTTCCTTTGAGATGGGCACAAAGGTGGCTTGTGCCATGCATCAAGGCCAAATCCCCTCCCTTGCCCCTTTACAGTGGTGAGGGCAGTAACCTCATAGACACAACTCTTTCAGCAGACTCAAGTGGATCACATCCAGCTTCTCATGGTGGTGCCAAGAAGGTCCTCTCCTCTGCTGGAACTATTGCAGAGAGAGCCCAGTGGGAAATGCCTTCTAATGGGATTGAAATCTGGCGGCCTGAACATGTGCACAGCCACTGTGGCTTTAACAGTGCAATCTTCTGACAGATCTTTAATAAATGTGGGCAGAAAAGACCAGAATCTCCTCTTCCCAGTAATATTTCATGGCAGAACTTATTATACAACATATTTGTTTCTTCAGCATCTCCTAATGGGAATTTTGCAAATTTTTCATTGAGAGAGGGGCACAGCTGACACAGAGATCATCCTGCTGAGAAAGGGGCTGCTGCTTGGGCTAAGGAAGGTGGCCGTCTACCCACGGGGCTTTCGTAAGGTTTCAGACATCATAAAGGAAGTCAAGGAAGGACAAAGAGAATATGTAACTTGCCCCAAGGCCAGGAAGTCATCGCGCTCCTGGTCAGGTGGACACATGCAAGCAACAGTGGTTAAACCCCTGGGAAGTGAAGCACGCAAGGGCAACATTAAACTGCTGGAACTCTGGGCAAGACACTTCTTTTTTTTAAAAAAAAAAAAAAATAATTAAATTTAAAAAGAGTCTGATTATGAGAATTGCTTTTGCATATTTATGTTTGGATTGCTTGTTTGGAAGAAGTCACAGCTGCAGCTGCTCCTGCCAAAGTGATAAACAGTCTGAGCTGCTGTCTCCTAGAGACCTTAAGTTCCCACTCAAAAAGAAAGATTTTTTTTAAAAAAAGGCTTGATTTGCCACACTGAGTCAAAATCGGTATGATTTCAAGAGCAATGGGATTTGTTACTGGTTTGAAGACCAGTGTAAGAAGACAGACAAACGGACCCACGAAGGAGGATGGGCTGCTGGAGGAAGGGCTCTCGCCTGCTGCACTGATGGTGCTGCAGGGGGATGCAGAATTGTTGCTGCTGTGAAAGACCAACTCTGCATGGGCAACACAGTGGTCTTCATGTCTGGATTAAAGACAACAGAAATGCCACATTTGCCTGATTTTTTTTTGCTCAGTCCCCACCTCCCATTCCACAGACAGAGCCAGAAGCATGGGGACCATGTGTCATGCAGGAACGAGTCAACTGGGGCCGGTGCTTTCCTTCCTTGCCTACTTCAGCTAACGAGACACTGTCTTTGTTAACAAGCAGCTGAGAAAAACCTGAAGCTGCTGGCTGAGAGACACCACATGATGTCCTTTTTCCAGCTGCTTTCCATATGTTAGCTGAAGTGCACGCACTTTCCTAGCTGTGCAGGTACACCATGCTACCCCCAGACAAAGCTGGAGAAAGGAGACAGGAAGAAACGCTTTAGACTGTTCCAAATGAGGCTTTGGGTTTATTTAATACACATTAACTCTCCAGAAACAGGTGTTCAAAGTAGAAAAGCAGAATTTTTTCTCAGGCAAGAGTATTGCTAATCTATCACAATTTTCCTGGATCAAGCATTAAAGCAGCTCAATATGGAATGTGCCCTGAAGACAGATGCAAAAAAAAAAGAAAAAAAAAAAAAATCAGTAAGTTTTCTTAAAACGTCTTTTCTGCCTTTAATTTTTCCTTGGTAACAAGACAGACTCAGATTTTTTTTTTTTTTTCATTTGGTTTTAATTAGCATATAATATTCCTTCAGATTCCCCTTAGACACCCCCTGCAGCATTTACTCACCACCTGCCAGCCTCCTTTTCACCGCCTTCACCACGAATTGCCTTCCACACCCATTTGACACCTCAGGAGTGAACCTTACTCTCTTTTTTTGTGGTAATATGTAAATAAAAGTCTGCACCGGCCGAAAACAAAGGCAAATGCTTTAAGATCTTGGCTAACAGGCTTTTCACATCCCAAACAGCTTCCTGACATCCTGCTACAAACTGGTGTGGCTTGGTGTGCCTCATTCAAGCAGCCGCTGGCAGCGCACAGGAGCAACGAAGCCCATTAAACAGGTGCGGGGAGCTGCTTACCAGAAACGTTACATACTAATTACAGCGAGAGCCTTCCATGAAATAAATTCTCTTTTTTTTTCTAAAGAGAGTCTTGAAAAAATCACCCCCTACGATTTCTGCTTGGCCAAATTGTAGAGGCCAGCTCATCTCTTCACACAAAAGCTTACAGAGCTTGTAATTTACTGAGTCGCTGTTTATTCTAACGACTGTTCTAGGCAACAGCTTGGCATTGGTGAGAAGAGATTAGTTTGTGTATTAACACAATTCAGAAGCTCGCTCAATTTACACAAGGTAATGAAAAGCTTCATTTGAACTCTCAACAATTCCAATTTTCCCCTAACTCGCAAGGCAGATTTCATCAAGCCTTCGAGAGGCTGCTTTGCAACAGCAGCAAGAACAGAAAGGATTAAGCAGATGAGAGAAAACACGCTCCTGACTCACATCAAGGCTTTGCTGATCAGAGCCGTGCACCCCATGGAGTGAGGTGCAGCGACTGCAACGTGATGAGCACCACGCTAACCAAAAAGTTGCTGTCAGGGTTCCCCTGAGAGCTCTCCGCTGGAGCAAGAGCCCACAGCCTCCACCCAGCACGTCCTCGCAGAGGGCCAGAGGCCACCTGGGGCCGCAGCAGGAGCAAGCAAACAGCAGGAACACAGCTGGATGGTGAGATTTGGCCATCTGCAGCACCTGGTGACAGGTCCTGCATTTGGACAAGGGAACGAGAAGGAAAACAAAGAGCCTAACAGCAACAAAATCTTAATACAAGCAGCCCTCATTCGTGCAAATGTTCCTGCAAATGATTTATCTGAATGACTGAAGACTACTGCTTGTGATCTGAGCTGAGCGCACAGCAAAACCTGATCGTGAATTCATTTTTCAATGCAGTTGGCTTTCCACAAGTGGGCTTGGGGATCGTTCTTTACAAACCAGGACGCCGGAGCTAGCTGTGCGGTGCTCACCCTGCCCGTACTGCAGCTGCCCACCCAACCCTAGCTGAGCTGTGCTGGCTGCTTGTCTTCAAACTACACTGACCCACCCGGTATTTCACATGCAAAATGGGCCACAACTCAGTTTAGCAGCCACCAACGTAAGAGTTAAAAATTCTAAGCATGGATGTACATTTTTAAAATACCAAATTTATTTCCTTTTTGAAAGCAAAGAGCTGTTGGGCTCTGCAAAGTAGCTTACAAAATAAGCTTTAGTTTGGTTCAATTTTCACATTGTATCTGCTTGAAAGAGTTTCAATTTGCAGAGCTTATCATCTCAAAGTATTTATCCCTACATCTATACCAGCATTTTATAATGAAATCTGCAAATCTTGAGGCTTTGTCGCTTCTTCTTCTACCACTAGCTCTTCCAATACAGAATTGATCTGGTGTGTGTACAGCTCCCCACCACCACCAATCAGACAAACACACAATCTCCACAACACAAGAGCTGGGGGGGATGTAAAAGGTTTCTCTTGTCTTCAAAAAAACAAAAAACAACAACAAAAAACTTTAATCTGTATCTTTATCAGCTTAGCTTTAGTACAGATGATCCTCCATAGTACAGTATGTTAGTTAAACATCAGGATATTTACTCTGCATATAAATATTTACAGAAAAATACTTTAAAAAATAAGTATTTAAATTTTAGTTGACTTCCAAAGAGCTTCATGCCTTTATCTTACAAAAACATGTTGCCTTCACTATACTCAAATTTAATAAGAAAAATCAAGAGATCCAAATACAAGAGATGTTTTTGTGCTTCGTCACTGATCGACTTTGAGATCCTGCTCTCGGTCAAACGGCCTTCTCTCCTGAGGTTTGGCCTTTTCTTCAGATGCTTTGCTCTTCAGCTTTTTCTGATGCATGTCCAGGAGAGATTCTGATCTCTTGGACTCCTGTAAAAATGGGAAGAAAGAGAAGGGAAGAACGTATTACGAAATATTAACATTGCAACCTTTCCAAGTGGAAAGATTGGCCAGGAATTAGCATGTCTAGGAATTCCCAAGAAAGAAGAAAGCTGAGGAACTGGAAAACGGAATGGTCAATTTAGCACGCAGAGTGCAGAAAGCACGCGTAATCAGTCTTGGCTATGCCTAGTACAACACCTGTAACTCGCTGTGACTGATGTTCAAAATACGATGTGCTTGAATCTCCACATCCCGCAAAGGTAAGTTATAAAACAACGCAGAAGAGACATTTAAGATGTTCTGCCATAATTAGCAGAATCAGAGGCAACATTTCAAGACAAAGATTTAAAATTCATGCCCAGTTTATTGTACACTTTCCCTAACCATCTGGTTTTGGTCACGGATAGGAACAGGAACAAGCTAGATATCCTTCTGTTCTCACCCTCACACTCTTAAATTCTTGGCGTTTATGTCACCTGCTAGAAGCCCTCAGGACACAGACAGGCTTCAGCTACCACGTTTTGCAAAGTCAGGGACATTAGTTGCATTTGATAAAGAGCATAGAATCACAGAAACATAGAAGCACTAAGGCTGGAAAAGACCTCCACGATCACCTGGTCCAACCATCCCCCTACCACCAGTGTCACCCACTAACCCATGTCCCTAAGCACCTTGTCCTTGAACACCCCCAGGGACGGTGACTCCACCACCTCCCTGGACAACCCAGCCCCGTGCCTGACTGCTCTTTCTGAGAAGAAATGTCTCCTCATTTCCAACCTGAACCTCCCTGGTGCTCTCACAAGACGACGTGGCCCCTGCTTGGTTCAAAGTGTGTTTGTGTATCGCTATGTAGCCAAGTCCTCAGACTCTCCAATCACTACGAACCAGCCCAAAGGCCAGTGTAAACCCATTCTCTCAGAGAGAGCGTAAAATGAGCAGCTCTATTTTCTCAAGAACACAACATCCTTATTCAGGTTCATCTTCCTTTTGTCTTCTGTGCAAACCCTTAGTTCCTCACACATAGTAAGAATTTCATCTATGACCGAAGAAAGGACCCTCAAGGAAAACAGAAAAGGGCCTATACCAACACACGGTGTAACTGCATCAACACTGACAGAATTGCATTAGAGAATGTATCTGGCATCAGCACTAGCTAAGTAACTCTGAGAAACACCTACAAGAATTAAAGCTTTTGTTTTTGGAAGGTGTCCTTGACTACAGTCAACGGAGAAAGAAAAAGGAAAGAAGAGAGTGAAAAAAAGCTTCATTAAAAAAAAAAGTTTGTTTTGTACAGAATGAAACGCATAGCTTTACGTGAGTTATTCCACTTTATTCATAACAACAGCAGAGGCAGAAAATACAGAAGAAATTTAAACAGTATGATAATAGCTCTGGATTTGTAAGCCTCAGAGTCAGGAGGTATGTGATTTAATGAACTACAAATAAATTATTTAAAGTGCCAGATAAACTCCAAGCTTTTAATATAAGCCAAGGCCACAATTCTCAACCTAATTATACTCTCAAGAAACCTGACTTCCTTCCTTAAGGCTTCAGGCCATAAAAACCAGGGAGGAACAGGTTAGAGCAGCTGTAAGGCAGGCAATGCTCCATATACACTGGCGGACAGGGTTGGCAGCCAGAAAAGTGAGAGGGAATTTGATGTGGAATTAAAGTTTTTACTAATCAACGTCTGTCTTTGAAAATGACATGCTTCTGCAGAGACTGAGAAAAAAAATAATGTAATAATGCCATTAGGGTGAGGTAGTTGATTACAGCATTGATCTGCTTAGCCCATGAAGCTCCTTTTGGGTTAATGTGTGTGTCGTCCTAACAGTTCAACCTTTACTATTTTTTTCCTTGGGATAATATTGGAATCAAAGTTATCTGCTCCCAGCAAATAAGTCCTGATGCAAGGATAATTTAAATCATGTACAAACTGAGACACCAAGCAATATCATAGTGTTTCCAGCAGCTGCTTAAACATGCAGTCCCACTATTCTGGAAGTCAATGGCAAGGGTCCTAATGACTTACACAGGTTTGGGGCCCAAAAGGGAAGACTATAGTGGCATAACCATGGGAAGCAGCAGTGCGCGCAAGAATAATAATAAAAAAAAAAAGTGAAGACTGGAAGGAAATGCACTAAGAGGAAGCATGATGCTACTACACTTACACTGTTGGAAGTCACCTGCTCGGCAACTATTATCTCTTCCAGGTAATATAGTTTCTTCACTATCTTTAGATAAGGTGGTCTTCTTCCTCACTGCTGTTACCTTCCAAAAATAAAACACTTCTCTCAGTCACACTGTTAAATGGTTAACTTTTTTGCCTCTTCTCCTTCATGATGAGCAGCAGCAATTTACACACTATGGTTACCAGAACGTCTGAAATAAAAATAAATCTATATTTATTTTACTTAAATCTGAAGGGCAGAGGCCACAAGATAGTTTTTTTCTCAGCTTGATGTAGAAGAAATTGGACACATGCATTGGAAATTTGATAACAACTGACTACTGCTGAAGGGAGATGGAGCAAATAAATGCCAGTGTTACTTATAATGGTTATTTCCTCTCCTTCATCTTTAAGTCTCCATTACTAAGGTTTGGTCACTCGTTAGAGAAAAAAAATGGAGAGAACTTATTTCTTTGAACAGCTCAGCTTTGTTTTCACAGAGTACCAACAACATACGTAATAACTGTCTGCATATCTACTTGAGGGCAGTATGTGTACAGACATACATACATGAATATGTAATTTTACATATTTATATTAATATAAATACATACATGAATATATTTGGATATATAAATAGATCATATATTTCACACATAGATGAATACATGTACAAATGAATAAATGCTCACCTTGGCTCTTCTCTCTGTCTGCTACAGTATCTGTCCAAATAGATCCAATGCCTGATTTGTCATCAGCTCTTCTGAATGTTCTTGGGCCAAATCCAAAGTTTTTCAATTCAGGTTGAAGTTCTGTCATCCATGATTCCCTGGGAACTTGCTTGGCAAGCAAGCGAGTGTAAAAAACACGATCAGATAAGCAAAACCCCGTCTGAATCTTTCAGCTTCCAGCAGAAATCAGGAACTTTTTTTGCCTTAACACTTAGCATCATGAGCACAACAGTGACAGGGCTCACGCAGACACAGGCAGGCAAAGAAAAACACAAATACACTCCAGCAACAACATAGTACAAGCGAAAGACCACAACTTACACTGTCTGCTGAAGTAAGTTTTTCCTTCATTCTCTGAGCTCTGCGTTCAAATTCTTTAGTCACATCAGACTCCACTGGTCCTTTGGCTGGCATTGGGCCTATAATGTTGTCTTCTTCCTCACTGCTACTTGTAACCTTCCAAAAACAAAACATTTCCCTCAGTCATGCTGAGAACACCCTGAAGAAACACATGAGCTTCACAGGATTGGAATGATTTTGTCTAGAGAAGCAGATCAGCCTAACGCCCCTGCCTGTCAGATAACACAAGCCTAGATTACAGTTCCGTATCAGACCTGGTCTAGCACTTGGGTACTTGGTCTACAGGCTTCCAAAAAGCATCACTTATTTCTAATCAGAGGCAAAACCACTGGTAAACACAGTGGCAACACCAAGTATTGCTACTGCCCATTGCCCTGCACACAGCCATGGATCCCCTGAGAGTGCAGATAGATTAGAAACACACAGGCATACAGCTTTGGTGCTCCAAGCTTCATTATCACTAGCAATGTCTGGATGCATCCCCACCATAAGGATCCCAATTTCACACTGCACGGAGAATTGTCCCCTGAGCTCGTGTTCTGTAAGGATGCTAGGAAGATTTAGAGTGGCATCTACAGTCTAATTACAGTCTAATTGCTTGCTTTTGTCATTTGCTTCTTGAATCGCTTTTGACATTGCTTTCTGTGATGTTATTTGGAGAGCCGTTAAAGAGCTGACTTGGAACAGAACTCAATGTGCAGAAGAATCTCTGGGGATGCCAGGGGTTATACAGAAAGCTCATGGCTGCCTCTGAGCTGAACACTGCACACACCTGGAGAGGCAGAAGCAGACCAAAAGCAGAAAGGGCGATGCTGCAGTGCCTTGGAAGCAAAGCTAAAGAGCTGACATCTACGAAAGTAAAAAGATGCAGCCTGAGTGTGGGCGGTAGAGCACCGGGAGCAGGATGCTAACAAGGCTGTACGCTCCGGATGCACGGAGCTTTGCCTGGGAACGCGAGGTGGCAGCAAAGAAGTTTTAGTTGAAGCCTAATGCTTAAGGCTGCTCATGGACAGCACCCAGCTGCCGTTGAGGGCTTTGGGCTAAGGAAGTCAGAAGACAGCAGGTGTGAAATCACTCCTGTGGGCGCCTTTTGCTACCCTGGTGTGCTCTGATGACACTATGACAATAGCACTTTTAGAGACTGGGGGGACTGCGTTTCCTCTACCTTTATTTTCTAAAGAAGGAGCTGGTGGAGAAGGTGAATAACTACCTTGAGAAACCAAGCTAATAGAACAACTCCCTCTCTGTATACAAACAAATGGAAAACTACAAAGATATAAAGCTCTCATAATAAATTGTGTTGTAGTTAAGGATGAAAGACACTCCATGCTGGGTTTTAATCGAGGAACCACGTCTCATTTCCTTTCTTATTAGCCTCAAGTTCAATTCACTCCGTTATCACCTGCCGCAAACAAAATGCAATTAAACGTTAAAAAAAAATACAGCCCCATGTTTGAAGGGGAAATCGATACAAAGTCAAGAATCAGCAAGGAATACGCTGTCTCTAAAGGTGTACTGAAATACAAAATAGTGAAATAAGATTAAAACAAAGTACAAAATTACTCATCATAGTCAAAGGTTAGAAAAATAAACTAATATATTATCAAGAAGAGAAAACAACAGTATCATAAACTAAGTTCTGTGGAGCAAAGATGATGCTAGATCTGTTCAGGGAAAAAAAAAAGGCTTTTCTGTTGTTTGTAAAATACAGGAACAGACCAGTTCTGACATCCCTACCTCAAGAGATCTGTCATGATGATAAATTGCTTAATCGTTATTTGGAGATACAAGATGATGTGTATCTTAGAAGTGTCAGACAATCATTCTTCATGATAGATTATGACAACTCTCACTGTAGGAGGCTGGAGAATGACACACATCGCAGATACAAATCAAAACTGAATTTTCAGAGCAGCATTTGTCTCATTCCTTCCTCGCATGTCCTGTAGCGTCTGGGGGTTAAACTTCAACATTTTCAGTACCTTAGAAATAAACAGAATGGCAGTGGAAATAAAAATTAATTGTCACAAGCAGGTTTACGAGGTGCTTCTCAAGAAGGTTTTGGGTTTCTCCGAGGTGCCACTCGCCATCTGCCAGCCCTCAGCAGGTAATACAGACCCCTCAGAATGGTACTAGGGGCCCTTGCTTAGGGAGCTGAGGTACGCTGCTTTCTCCAGCACCAAAGCCACATTTGCTCCTTCTTGTCTGGCACTACAGCTTCACTGCCCTTTAAGGCACAGCATCAGCATACTTGTCTCATTTTAAGTTTACTTTCCCTTGGTGAAGGGAGGAGAGAAAAAAGGTTTTGTGATGCCTTTTAACGTCACCGATTTGGTTTTGGACAGCAACTCGGCAAGCAGTGTGATAATTAAGCTATCTCCAGGAACACAGAAAGGTGAGAATTTATTTCCAATGGTAAGAACAGCTCAAAGCAGACTACAAACTGTGCCTGCTGTTCTGAAAAGAGCTCTTTTAATAATCTGCCATCATGTTCCTCAAAGCTAATAAAAACCCAAACACTTAGCACCTGCAGAAATATCCCGGTGACAGAATCCTCACAATACATCAGACGGAGACTGGATTTAGGATGATCTCCGCTCTCGGAGCTTCTGGGCAATCAAATGTAACGCAACATGAACTGAATTACTCTCATTATGGTCTCCAAACTCAAAGATAACCTAACCAGTGCAGCCCCGCTGTAGCGATGTTATGACCAGGATCTGAGGGGGGAGAATCAAAAGCCAGCCACAAGGTCGAACATGAGCTCAGGCCATGGCAAGGGCAGTGGTGAGGTCCCAAACCCAGGCCAGAGCAGGGTTCAAGAAAAGCTCTAGCTTACCATGAATTAAGCTTTCCTTTAATACATCTGGGATTTCACAGATGGCAAAGGACATTTTCCTGGTGTTGGACACTGAGTCCTTGCTAAGGCAAGCAAGAAGACGGGCGTTCGGGCATTCTCCTGATGGCTCACTTACACATTCTAAGATAACCTTTGCTCTTTACCTTGATGCACGAATACTTCTGGAAAATTTACAGGTAGCAGACTTCTGCATAACACTGATAAACAACAAAATGCCTTCTAAAGGATAAAAATTTCTGTTCACATATACTTATTTTTTACTTCACATATACTTATTTTACACCGGAATGACTCAAATAATTTAAAAAAGCTGCAAATTGCCACCCGAGCTGCTCTTAATCAGGAAAGCTTGCTTCGACAGGTCTGGGAAGGATAGCACGGAACAACAGCTCTTCTACAAGAACGGGTCACGCCGAGCTAAGGAACGGGACGCCCATACATTGCAAGGCACAGCCTGGCCTTTGCAACTTTTCTCCTAGCTTGGGAAGGAGCTGCCCTGGAGAGAGAAAAGGCAGCTAAGCAAAACCCTGAGCTTATGGGAAACCCTCCTCAGCTGTTATTACAAACTCCCCTCCATCAAACGCGGAGCTCTCCCGCAGCCCCCCGCGGCGGGCGGCCGCTCACCTTGACGAGCCACATGCCGGTGTTGTGCTTGGCC
>NC_048893.1:174697526-174799554 GCF_011077185.1 Oxyura jamaicensis
GGCCAAGCACAACACCGGCATGTGGCTCGTCAAGGTGAGCGGCCGCCAGCCCCCCGGGGCACAGGCCCGGGAGCCGCTCGGTGCCATTTTAAGGGTGGCGGCGGCACCTCCGCCTGCCGAGGCTCGGGGGAAGGTTGGGGCCCTGCTGCCTCAGCCCCCGGTTGGAAAGGGCGAGCGGTGTGGCCTCTGTTGGGGACAGGGAGCAGGCCCTGAACGTCCACGTGAGGGAATGCGTGAGGCCAGGGCAGTTCCCAAAGACCGGTTCTGGGTGCCGAGGGGTGTGATGGTGCTACAGGCACCCAAGGGGCTTGCTGTGCCTCTGAAAAAGCACCGAGGGGTTTCAGAAGTTCTGCACAGCAGGGCCAGGCTGGGGCTGGTAGGTTTCTACACCCGGCTTCCTCTTTCATGCTGACACCCGAGTGCCTGGTTTCAGGAGACTATTGGAAGCTGCTTGGTGCTCTGCTTGGAGTAACTTATCTGGAAAAATGAAAGTAAAAGCTGACAGCAGAAAGCTGCAGAAGTACGTGATGATACTGAGGGACAGGATAATAAAACGACAGGTGAAAATGAGAGGTTATAAACATAAGCTGACGTGCACAGAGGGGAAACTCTCCTAAATATACTTGGAAAGTAATTGGGTCTCTGCTGGATGATGCCTTTGAGAGGGGAGATCTTGGGTTTGCAGCAGGTATAGCTCTGAGAATGGCACTTCAGTGCCAGTCAGATGAGCAGAGTCAGCACTGGGCATGATTACAAAAGGTGTAGAGATTAAAAGAGAACATATTATTATGCCATCATATTACCTGCATCCCAAATGCTGTGTGTAGGTGTGGTCTTATCCTCCCCATCTTGGAAAGGATGTAGCTGGCCTAGAAACAGCATGAGGAGAGATCAGGGAATGAGGAACGGTGTCTGTGCAGGGAATTCACAAATATGCTGTTACCTTTTGTGCTGGCAAGGTGATTGGTTTCCTGGCTTTGCATACAGGCTGGGGGACGAGAGGCTGGAGAGCAGCCCCAAGGAAAGGGCTCTGGGGGTTGTGGTCACAGCAAGCTGCACACGAGCCAGCAGCGTGCCCTGGCAGCCAGGAGGGCCAACCGTACCCTGGGGTGCATCAGGCCCAGCACTGCCAGCCGGGCGAGGGAAGGGATTGTCCCGCTCTGCTCTGCGCTGGGCGGCCTCACCTCCAGCACTGTGTGCAGCTCTGGGTGCCACAGGGTAAGGAGGGCATAAAGCTATCAGTGCCCCAAGGAGGGGTTCAGGCCCCTTGGTTTGCTCAGCCCAGAGCAGAGCAGGCTGAGGGGAGGCCTCATGGCGGCCTGCAGCTCCCTCAGGAGGGGAGCGGAGGGGCAGGCGCTGAGCTCTGCTCTCTGGGGACAGCGACAGGGCCCGAGGGAATGGCACGGGGCTGGGACAGGGGAGGGTCAGGCTGGGGGTTAGGGAAAGGTTCTGCACCCAGAGGGTGGTCAGGCACTGGGACAGGCTCCCCAGGGATGTAGTCACGGCACTGGACCTGCCAGAGTTCAAGAAGTATTTGGACAGTGCACTTAGTCATAGGGTCTGAATTTTTGGGTAGACCTGTGTGGGGCCAGGAGTTGGACTCGGTGATCCTTATGGGTCCTTTCCATCTCGGGATATTCTGTGATTCTGTGAAGTCTTATAGATGTCTGTAAAGTAATAAGTGACATTATAGGTTGATAGGAGAAACGTGCATAGGAGAAGGTGAATAGGTAAGAGTTGATTCTACAGCAAGAATAAGGGGTGTGATGAATTAATTCATGTGGTGGGCATGCAGAGCAAACAAAGCAGGTACTGTTTTGCCCAATATTTGTTTAAGTTTTGGGGCTTTTTGCAGTAGGAAGGTGTGATTGACATTAGACAAATTTGTGCCAGGATACTGTATTGAGATATTAAAAGTGAAGGTGCTCCCATACTTCAAGACCAGAGTCAAAGATCACAGCAATTAGAAAGCTCTCTAATTCCCACATTCTGTGGAAAGTTCCTGTTCTTGTCATGTTCTGCTCTTTCTTAAGCACCTGCTGCTGGCCACATGTGGGGAGAGGATGCTGAACTGGCTTGACCTTCAGTCTGATACGGTTTGGTGGTTCCTGAAGCGAGGCAGGAGCTTTCAGGCACTGAGAGCACGGGCTGCTGCCTGCTTTAATGAGAAAACTGGACTGAAAGGAATGCTTAAATATGGCTCGTCCAAGTAATGTTAAAGTAACTGTTTGTGCACATGTTCTGGATTTATAATTTGGCTGTCATTGTGGATAATTAAAAAAAAATAATTACAAAATTGCTAACACTGGTAGACCAAAGTAAGGTGTGTGCAGGATTTTATCCTTTAAATTCCTTCGGACCTGAACTTGGAGACAACCAGCCTGTTACTGGGATCTTCAACACGTGCTGAGTCGTGGGAGCGTGGCACACCAGTACTTTCTGTCCTCGCTAGGTGGGATAACGAGGCTGACTTCAGCCTTGCTTTCAGGGAGAAAGCAATCAGCTCTGCTGGAGGAGGGGGAAAAAAAAGCTCATTTAATTTCCCTTTAGCATGTAGTATGCTGGCAGGGGAAGTATTCCAGAGAGACTACTTAACGGGCAATAAGAAATGTGGTGATGAGTATTTTAGAAGCACGAGACGCAAGAAACACAGTGGGCTGCTTTAGTACAAAACCCGAAAGCAACTTCATTAACTTTGTTTTGTTTTTAGGGAAAGCTACGAGCATCGTAAGAACTGTTAGATATGCATTTGTAGCAAAGCGAAGCACGTTTAGTATTAGCCATTAGGGTTGTGAATTTCTTGCTCCCTGTGTGATGTGTTTATGTGATGTTGCTTTTATTTTATTTGTTTTAATTTAATCTGCTGTATTACTTTATATTTTAAAGGATGATAGCTTGAACTTCTTTTTATATGTTCAAAAGAAAACAGAATCATAGATCCCGAGATCAGTCTTCCTTGATTTCTGATGTACGTACAGATCACTATATATAAGGAGAGCTAACTTCATCGAATGCAGAATATGGGCAGTAGTTTGTTAAAGGTAGGGGCTGCTTGTGTGTTTTGTTCCAAAGCAGTTGGGAATAAGCTGAGAGGAGATGTGTGGACCAGGGATCCTTTTGTCCTACAGCATCTGCAGGGCTCCTCATGTACCGGAGCCCTGGTGTTCCTGTGAGGTGTGCAGTGAGAAGAGAACAGCAGTTGTAAGAGGTCTTGAAATGGTGTTACTTAATATGGCAGATTTATTTTTGTTACTATCTTGGATGGTTTTTTGGAGAAAAGAGAGTTTTTTTATCTACAAACCCCAGAATAAAGGCCACTTGCCTACAAGGTTTTAAGTAATCTATCAGAAGGGCGGTTACGCTGTCCCAAGTCAGTCATTCTGTGACTCTGTGTTTTTCAAACTCCTGTTCAGGGTTCTTTGAAAATTCTTTTTGTTCTGTATAAAACAGAACGGCCACTCTTGTTTTCTGTACATTATTTTGGGGTTTTGTACATTCTCACATTTTGGGTACGTTATTTTAAAGATTCTGAAAGCTGACTGTTCTCATTAAAAAGTTACACTTTTATCATGCTAAGGTTAAAAGAAACTGGCCAATGAAGACTTCTACAGCGTGTAAGGCATTCCTTACCTTTCCCGTGGTTGCTTACACCGTTAGCATGGAGCTAGAGATTTCTGAGACCATTTTGATGGTTTTGAGAGTACCATCTCGTTTTAACTGAAGTAACCATGTACAGATAGAAATAATCCTTTGATCTCAGCCCTTCATAACCCCTTTTCTTCTTTTTCTCTGTGTAGCCATTGAATCCGTATAGGCTGGCAGAAAGATAATGATTAATTGCACTCTTTGAGGCTATTTCCCATGCAGCTGAAAGGAGTGTGATTGATCTTCAGCCTCCCAGCCGGAGTAAGTTCCCTGTCTGATCGCATTATATGGCAAGTCAGCGATTCTAATGGCATCAGAATCCTTCAGTCCCTTTCCACTGATAATGTGTGTCTGCCTTATTACCTGGCAGTATAAATTAGGTAGAGATTAGGCGCGAGCACATCATAATATTGCCATTGAATCAGCCAGAGCACATGTCACGGCATTTATCTTGTCTTTAGAGAGAAAATGAGATCTGATTTGGCATGAAATCCGCTGCAGAAAGTTACCACTTCAAAAACTGGGAAAAAAAAAATATCAGTACGCTGTCCCCATTCATTGCTTTGTCATGCATTTGTGAGATGTTTGACCCAGCGCTAGCCTGGATTGACATCCAGTTTGGCCAAATGGTTGGAGGTCGTTAGGATTTTCTTGGTATTCCCCAGTTATTGGGGTGCTGTGAGACTAAAGGCAAGTGTTAAGCCCCAGTAGGAAGAGGTTTTCTGTGGGTTTTGTTTGTTTGTTTTGATTTAAGGAAGGACACAGGATAAATGCAAGGTTGTTATTAAATTAGTCAGAGCTTTAGGAACTTTGTGGGCTACAGTTTGTCAGCAAGTTACTGAGACAGACTTCTCTTCCTCAGTGTGGAGTAAAACCTTGCTTATTTTTATTCTGTGCAAGACAATAAATCAGGCTGCGAAGAGCCAGCTTGGTGCCTGAAACAGAAAATAGCAAGGACAGAATGTGGTTCGTTTCTCTCTGGCTGCACCTTGTGGCACAGGTATTTTCAGAAGCTGTGGACTGTGTGAGCCAGAATGAACTTGATGGTACCAATAATGTGAACTAAGCCATAACTGCGAAATTAAAGAGTGTAAATTTGTCCAGGTGTGTCATGAGCATGTGAAGAAGGAAGTTATTAAATTCTGGTGTTGGAATACTTTTTTGGTACGTGATACTGGAACAGTGCAGTGATTTTTCCTTTAACAATTCACTATTTCAGGTCTTTGAGATGTGTCCTTGCAGTGACCGCTACATCCTGAGTGGAGAGGAAGGGTTTTTGGGAAGAAGTAGTAACTTCTGTTAGGCTGCTTTCAGCTATTGCGTTTAGAAAAAAATCCCTAATTCCCATATCACTTGAACAGCTTACAGATAGCTGCAAATAGTGGGGTATCAGATTGTCCTTGCTGTCTCAGGTCTGTATTCCATCTCTTGATGTGAGAAGGCAGGGAGGCTCCTCGTGCCCCTGGGGCTGAACTGGCCAGGGGCTGAAGGCACTGAATTCAGGGGCTGGGTTGGGAGCTGCTCGCCAGGGCGAGGCTGTGGCACCTTCTGAAGGCCTCTGGAAATGTGCACTCCTCTAACCAGCGCTCAGTTTTTTGCTGAACAGAGGTAGCAGAGGATATTGACACAAACACTTAACCTTCTGATTTCGCAGAATAAATGTTATTCATCTTCCTTGAGCTTGTCTGCTCGGGAAGAAGAACCTGGGTAGCGCTGCCGAGCGCTGGGTGCGTTATCCTGGCATCGTTATCCCCAGAAACATGAGGCGCTGCTGCAGACTCAGAGACCTGCCTGCTGGGATGCGTGTGGGAGTCTGAGGAGCGTGGGTGTACGGACACCAGCTGCAGCGAGGCACGAGGCTGGCCGTGGAAGCGCTGCGTTTTGGAGCCTAGCTTACCCTGCGGTAGTGAGCTGGTCTTTTTTGGCCAGGGAGCAGAGAGGCGGGCTATGATTTCAGCTAGCACTGCGGTAGGAAAAGGAGAAAGCCAGCTTTCAGCTTGTTGGTTTGTTACTTGTGCCTCGAGGCACCTTGCTGCCCACCAAGAGCCCAGGTCACCTGAGGCTGCAGATACTAAAAACTTTGTAATTGAAAGAACGTATGTGGCTTGCAAACTCTAAATCTTCTCTTTTGCAGCATCTTCTGGTCTCTGAGTTGCCTGTCATAGTCCTCATAGTTGTTTTGTTCTTTCTTCTCAAAGAGATGAGACTTTCTAGTGAATATTTAAAAGCGTGGTTTTATCTGGTAGAATTACTGAGGCTTTAAGAACACGATGCTGACCTTTTTTGCTTTTTATGATTGCATAATAGTATTTGAGATTCAAGATATTACACTTTTTCACACATTTGGGACAAACATAATGTATGCTGGCATTATTTTTATGCTGCGTTGTTGGGGAGGGACTCTTTATAAGGGAGTATAGTGATAGGACAAGGGGGAATGGCTTTAAACCAAAAGGAGGGGAGACTTAGGGAGATGTTAGGGGGAAATTCTTCACTCAGAGGGTGGTGAGGCCCTGGCACAGGCTGCCCAGAGAAGCTGTGGATGCCCCATCCCTGGAGGTGTTCAAGGCCTGGGCGACCTGGTGTGGTGGGAGGTGTCCCCTGCCCATGGCAGGGGGGCTGGAATTAAGGTCCCTTCCAGTCCAAGCCATTCTGTGATTCTTTTTGCTCTCCCTAGTGGAATATATTGCCTTCTATGTTTAAATTATACCATATTCTGAAGTGGTCAGTGAGAAGGCATTTACAGTATGTGCATGTACATAATTTATGTAGAACTTTAAAATCTGCTTTTCCTGAAATCTCTCATCTTGTTTTAGGTCCCCAAATACTTGTCACAACAATGGAATAAAGCATCAGGAAGAGGTGAAGTGGGAAAACTAAGGATTTCCAAGTAAGCCTTTACTGTACCTTTCCTGGTTGCAATTTTTAGACTGTTGACATTACACATAGAAGCAGCTACCTGCAGCAAAATAGATAATGTTGCATCTTTTATATTACATAATCCTGTTAATCACAAACACCATGTGCATATTTCTCTGTAAATGGAAAAATACTTGCTTTTATAGTGATTATGAATACATGTATACATGAAATTATACGGGGGAGTGGCAATATGCCATAACATGATGTTTGATTTCTTAAATCCAAGAAATATGCACATTTAACTGGAAAATCTCAGTTAACTTATTTGTATGCTGTTTTGCTACTTCTGTTCTCACCTGCTGACTTTTCCCACTTATTCTTGGGCATCAGCATCCAAAAAAAAAATTGAGCGGTTCAGGAGTGAAGATGAGTAACAAAACCAGAATTTGCTTTTTGCTTTTTTTATCAGGGAAGCAAAACTTGTGGAAGTAGATTATGGAAACTAAAACATTAAATATTTTCTTTTGCAGAAATCAAGGAAGAACAGAAGTAAGTAACTCTTAAATCCAAAGGCTGTGGATGTGTTATATTTTGAATTCTAACAATTGTTTAGAACTTTCTGGTTTCTAATGTTGTATATTTTTTGTTACACCTGTAATAAAGTATTGTACCACTGAGTTGGGAGTAGAGAGCACTGTTTCTAGCTATGCCCAGAAGTTTATTGTGGGATTTCGCTTCCAAGGGGTATTTAGGTTGGATGTTAGGAAGAGGTTCTTTACGGTGGTCAGGCAGTTGGAACAGGGTCCAAGCAGTCACAGCACCGAGCCTGCTGGAGTTCAAGAAGCATTCGGCCAACGCTCTCAGACACATGGTCTGATTTTTGGGTGGTCCAGGAGGTGAGAAAAGGCGTGTTAGTTAGAATTACTTAAAAGATCACATAGGTCTGTCGCTTTGAACTGGAAGAAACTCTGGACCAAACAATGAGTCCCTCTACAGGATTCTTGCTGTGACTGGCAGCTAGGCGTTCTGCGAGTTCCTTTATGGGCATGTCATCGGGCATTGCTATGTAAATATGGCAGTGGAGCTGCATTTGGAGTTCCCAGGCTAATAACACTTGTGGTGCCTTAGCACTTTTCTTGGGGACTAAACTGGCTGCGTGAAACTTCTTAAATCACTGAATGATGCCTGAAAACCTATTATGCCTTCCATTTTAATAAGTGAAATCAAATTATTCTCTGACTGCTAGGGAAAATAATACACTTAAAAGATGAGTAAATTTTATTAAGTGCATTAAAGCTTTGAATGCTCTATTTCAAAAAGCAATCAATGCATTAAGATTCTTACCCCACTCTTTTTTTTGAGATGTTTTTCAAGTAGAAATGTTCTATACTATTTGTCTTTTCTCTCTTTCTGTTTCCCCATAACTCCTAGAGCTGTGTCATTGAGTCTGTTTAGTAACACTGTGGTCATTGTGACTGTTAGGTGTCATTTACTTTGAATGAAGAACTTGCAAGCATCAATGATATTGGAGGAAAACCTGCTTCTGTCAGTGCACCAAGGGAACACCCTTTCCTTTTGCAAAGCGTGGGAGGACAGACCTTAACAGTGTTCACCGAAAGTTCAGCAGGTAAGGTAGAATTTGTTACAGTTCTAGTGTACGTGATTTCAATAAACTGCGTGCTGAAAAGGCCAAAAGACTCAGAATAAATTTTGGCTTTGTTTTGCAGTAATCTCTATATGTATCGCTCTTGTTTTTGTGGGTTATCTCGTACATTTCACCTGTGGGTCTGCTGAACAGAGCACGGAGTGCAGTACATTGTGTGATCCCTTTTAGAGTTTCCCCTGGAAAAAGAGTTTTGTGTTCCCATGTGCTTTTGAGATGAAATAATGCATTTTCCCTGTGAATCTCTACCGTGAATTTAGTTTTATAAAAGTGATGGTTCTTCCTCTGTCCAGGTGATCAAGTCCATTTTAGCTATAACCACATCTGTTCACCACGTTTTCTTAAAATATAACTGTGGTTTAAGTATATTAAATCTCATCAAGGTCATATTACCAAACACTGCAGAAGTAAGGTTACCATTTTTCTCACTGGATTCCAGTTTGGCCTGCCTAAAGCACAACTCAGTAGCTGAATGAGTGATTAGGACGTTCAGGATAACGTGTCCTAAATTGCATGTTAGATTTAAGGTACGTGGTAATATTACAGGGTGTCATATGCTCGGTAGACTGCCTTGGATGCAAGTCCCACGTACTGTAGTGTTTTCTACTGAAATTACATAGTCATGTTTTGGATGCTGGAGAGAGAAGGAGAGTAAGGTGTCTGCAGATCTTATCTAACTGTCTGCAGAAGATATCTCAGTTTCAGGTACTTAGGTTTTGGTTTCTCCAGGAGGCAAATAACAATTTTTAATACTTCTGCCTTCTGTGGGGCAGAAAACTCTTCTGATGTTTTCACGTTTGTAGGCTGGCAGGTAATAGCTACGATGGCTGAGAGATGCTTTATCAAATAAATGAGGGGGGGAGAATCATACCTAAGTATTCTAACTCTGTCCTGTGAGTTAAGTTTGACCACATCCTTTTAAAAATCTACTTTACAGATTTAATGGCTGATATTAAAGTATCAGTAGCTCAACTGTCACGGTTGGGCTGGAAACATCTGTTAGTGCTACAGCTCAGGCACTTTCCAGTTGCTATCCCTTTCTCTGAAACTAATTTAATCTTTTCATTATTTTTTCACTTTAAAAAAGATAGTATTTTCATGTGTATAACATGCAACACATAAATATTGCTTTTTATAATCTACAGATTATAGATATGGAAAGAGATAGGGAACAAGCTTTCACGAGCTTTGTAAGCATTTCAGATGTGCCTTGTGGTTCTTTTGATGTTGTTTCTCTGTGCCCTGACCTCAGAATGCTTCAAAGAAGAGTTACTTCAGGTGTGAAGATGTGTTTAGAATTTGCATTCCAAGATTTTTGCATGTTTGCTATCTTGTGGGACTTTATTTTCCAAGACACTTTTTATATGAAATACTTTTCTAAAACCTCTCATGGTATCTTGAATGACTGCAATGACTGCAGCTTAACTTGAATATGGAGTATTTGTCATCAGCTATAATGAAAGTCATTAGTCTGTGATAGCCAGAAGATGCCCATTTATTTCTGTTTTACTGTCTGTAATGCCAGTGTCTTGAAACCTTTAGGTACTTAGAAGCTGTCCTATTTTTATCTAATCAATTAAAAATTTGACATTTCTTAGCAACTCCAAAATGTTATTCAAGGACTATCAATCTAGTGAGTAGAGTAGAAGTTATAATATTAATGAGGAGCAAAGGGAGTTTATTGAAGTGAGAAATGTTTGGAGTAAAGCACTGAATAAGCACAGAACCTGTCAAAGTTCTGTTTTTGCTTGAGTTTAGCAAGCATGGCATGCAGTCAGTGAGTTTTCAGGAAACTGTGTTAAACAGTGTTGCTGTTGTGTTAAAGCTGGTATTGGCAGTACAATCAAAAATAAACATTAGTGTACTTTTCTTTCTTGATTTTGTTTGTAAAAATGAGCGTGAAAAATATACCCCGAATTCCAGCCTGCTTGCCTTCAGACACCAGGTTCCTGCAGCCGCTCTTGTCTTGGAATGTGAATCTCCAATATGGTTGGAGCTCCGTGGCCAATTTCAGCAGTGTGAGAACAGGTGTCTGAAGAGCAGAACAAAGCTGTATGGATATACTACCCAAAAGAAAGGCTGCTAAACTATTTGGTGCCAGAAAGTCCACGTGGAAAAGAACTGTTAAAGTTGTATCAGCCATGGGAAAGAGACTCAGTAAAAGCTTGCACCTCTTTACACATCAGTCAACCCACAGTAAGATGCAGTCATCAGAAATTGAAATGCATTAATTCCTATTCTCACAGACCAATGCTTGTTTTCAAATTATAATTGGCATATTTTTGTGGAAAGCATTGGTGATCTTGCTGCTTTGTCTTTTGCAAAGTGTGCTATGTTACAGATGTGATATACCAGCTTGAACCATGGTCCAAAGATTAAGCTGGTGGCATTTCTGATGTTGTATCTGGAAGGATGTATTTGACAAATAAGGTGGATGAAAAAGTGCTTTGTGCACTGTTGCTCTCTCTCAGTCATTACCTTTCTTGAGGACTGAACTCGAGATTCCCTCCTGAAGTGGAGGGGATTTCATATAACAGTTGAATTTCTTTTATAAAGAGTGTTTTGGTTTTATTTTTCTGGAGCACATTAAAAGCCCTAAGATCTTTTGTCTGCTATCCTGGGATGCTTATGTATTGACCGTCTTCACCTAGAGGGTGGTTGCGCACTGGGACAGGCTCCTCAGGGCAGCGGTCACAGCACCGAGTCTTAGCTGGAGTCCAAGAAGTGTTGGGACAATGCTGTCAGATGTGTGGCCTGATTTTAGGTAATCCTGTTTGGAGCCAGGGGTTGGACTTGATGATCCTCGTGGGTCCCTTCCAACTTGGGATATTGTGTGATTTTTCTGATTCAGAAAATGAATGAGAGGTGCCAAAGTTTGCTTCTGAAATCTTCAGTAATCTGAGAAGATGCAGCAGGGAGTTTACCCATCTGGCCAGTTCAGCACTTCCCGTTGACTTACCCGGCCACTTAGAGCAAGCAAGAGCTGAAACTTACCAAGTAATTTAGTATTTTCCGCACAGTGTGATTTCCAGATTGCTGAATGGGTTTCCTGTGGTTTTTATTTTTT
This sequence comes from Oxyura jamaicensis, assembly GCF_011077185.1. Taxonomy (NCBI): domain Eukaryota; kingdom Metazoa; phylum Chordata; class Aves; order Anseriformes; family Anatidae; genus Oxyura; species Oxyura jamaicensis. The sequence goes on from NC_048893.1 coordinate 174,708,764, forward strand.
CTTAATCACAATTGGTTCTAATACCTGCTGGAGTTGGAAGAAATCCTTTCTTGCATTGTAAATCTCTGCATCTTTGGCAGTCCCCAATTAGTTAATGGACGGAAACATGCTCTTCTGAGGTGCCATTTGTTACATCCAAAGTCTGATGAATTGCAATTTCTTGGTCTTCTGCTGCATGTACCAGAACTGAGCTAATATAAAGTTGGATAAAGTGGATCCCATCCCAGCTATTGCTGAAAATCTGATCTGTGCTTTCACACAGAGCGTGCTTTCTGTGTACAGTAACTCTGTTTTTTCTCCTATTTCTTTTCGTTTGCTACTTGTGTATTTTGAAACAGCTCTGTTGAATTATAGGGCATAGCAATATGCATTCAAAAATACTGGTTGCAAAACAGCACGTTCAGCTGCTGCCTGGACAGCTGCGAGGAACAGTTACATTGCAGTTGTTTTGGTCCAGGTTAGGAGCAGATGCCCATTTCCCAGAAACGAGCCTTGGCTGGTCTTACGAAGCCTCATTTTCTCTCCCCAGCTCCTTTGCAGTGCTGTTTGCATCTGTGAGACATTGTGGAGTCTTCATTGCCGGGCAAATCACTGAGACCCTCAGCGGTGTTCCTGGCGATCGGTTTAGCACAGCTAGTGGGAAGTGTGGCTTCTGTGGTGACTGCAGAGGGATCCGAAGCACAGTTGCCTCTCGCTGTCTAGGTCTTGCCGTCTAGGCTGATTTCAGTATTATTTTTGCATTAGCTATGAACTACATTCTGTTCCATAAACATCACCATATGTACATCAACAGTTGCTATGCAACAATGCTATTTGTGCTTCCAGTCATTTTAGCTTATCTTTGTCATCAGCTATCACAGTTGTAATTTTTTGGGCGGGAGGAAAGGAGAGCATTTTGCATATATTTCAATGTTCTGTATTGAACAAAGTGAGTTTTTCTTGGGTGTATGGCTAAGAACTTGGGCAAGTCATGAACTTGATATGGGATATGCTGGATGAAAAGTGTTTTTCTGAGCTTCCTACTGGCACTCACCTGGCATGAGGAAGTGCTGTAATTTGACAGTTTCTGTCTTGGTTGAAGAAACGAGAACATGCTTTTGTTAAACATTTAACAGCAAACTTTTCTAATTGTGACTATAAATTGATTCCCTTAACTGCTTTACTTGCCTCTTGCTTAATTTTTCTGTCAACAGGTAGTTGAGGCTTGCTGGCTCTTAGTACAAATAAAAAATGCAGCTACATTACAGACGATGAGAAAAGTTTCTTACTGAGCTGTTTTTTGGGGAAACGTGTTACTAATGTGACATGGGAAAACACAGACCTTGGCAGGCAATTGCATCCCTACTGTAAAGGACTGATGGTTGGATAGAAAGATTTTATGCTGCAGGAAAAAATAGTGTTAAGATATTTCAGTAAAGTTGGGTGAGATGACTCATTTTATTGAAGTTTTGAATACATATTCACAACTCCCCCTTCATAAGTGGGATTGCCTTGATGCTTATTTTAGCAATGTTAAATTCCTTCATCCTTGCCCCAACTTACTGCTGTTCGAGTAAAATGTGTTTAGAGAAATCCGTGAAGTGACAGAATGACAGGCAGACCTTTGGTTCTTTCCGAGAAGCATTCGTCCATGGACTGTTTCGCTCTTTCATGGTTCATGGAAGATCGCTGGCTCTTAACGTGACATTCTTGTCTAGTTTTCGGTGTCTTCCTTCTCTTCTTTCAGAATCTCATTTTGTGAAGTGCAACTTTTTTTTTGTAATGCTGTTCAGTAATACTGATGCCTCTGCCTGTATACCAGCTCCTGGATTCCCACTGCCCTCCAATATTCTCTTCTTGTTTGTTTTATTTTAACACAACTGCTAACGTTAAAGTCCCCTTTTTGGGCTAGTACGTGAATCACGCCTACTGTATGGCTTACAGTGAGTGATTGTATTCCAGTGAAAATGATTATTCAGAGCTTGAATCTTTGAACTAGCAGATTTATCTAGCCATTTAAAGAAATGTGAGGGGGAGAAATGGCTAATAAAAATCTTGGAAAGGTGTTTCTTTCTTTCATTAAAGCAGTTACTGCTGTAATTACACTAAATTATTTCCATAGTGCTCAGAATCTTGATGTCTTGCGATACTACTTCCAGTCTTATTAGATGCATGTTTGACATTTCACATTTCGCATTTTTCATCAAACTGTTATTTGGGAAATAACTGCCCTCATCTGCTGCCTTAGTTCTGCCTGGTCAGGCGTTTTGGCACATACCTGTGTACCTCAGCAGCACTTTCCAATCGCCTCTATTTATTTGGGCTGTCACTTAACACATATTCCAGTCTCCAAAGTGCTTTGCGGTTGATGCTTCTGTGTTCTTTTATGTACTTCAGACTCTTATGGACTGGCTGGAGAGTATTCAGGTAACAGAGAGAGGAAAACCTCTTGGCAACCCTGTGATCAAAAGAAATACAAACAGCTGCTGCCTTTCAGGTCTCTGGCATTTATGCAAATTATAAAATACCTGTGAGGATCACGGAGAAGATGCAACCCATTATCAGAAAAACAGAATATATGACTTGAACTAGTCTCATTACAGGCAGCAGTTTGATGGGTCAAGATTTCAGAGGTATGATTGTGACATGTGCATTAAAAAACAGCAGTGACACTTAGAGCATCTTTCTTCTCCACCTCTAAAAAATGGTAATATTTGCTTCCCAGCATTGTGAGGATTAGCAAATTAATGTAAAGTGGCTTCAGCTGGTTGTCAGGGGTAAGCTAATTTTCTTTTCAGTTTTATTACTAAAACTATAGTCTGTTAATTCCCGTACAAATATAAACAATTGTTTTGAGGATCCAATGCTAAGAGTATATGGAATCATGTATTAAGTAGACATGGTACATCTGCCGTTACCTTCCATGTGCTGTTTGTACTCAGAAGATTTTTAAAGCAGAGACACACGACCCAATCATAACAAAAACAAAAATTGTCTCATGATGAGGAAAAAAAAGGCAATTCTTTTGCAAAGCTGAATTTGTATTTATTTTTCTCTCTGTTAAAGACAGATTCTTCTGCTGCATGCAGGCAGACATGCTCAATCCTCCTGTAGACACAATACACATATATTGCTGTTTGAATCAGAGATGCCATTAGCAATTATTAAGTGTGATGTTGTGATGTCATCTTATGCAGTAGTTATGGTTAGGTGGCAAGTCTTTCATTAAAACAAAGTTAAAAAGAAGCAGTTTTAAGATTCAGCTACTGCTTCTATCTCAGCCCAGTTAAGGGTCCAAGTCTCAGTACGCTTGCATGTTCTTCGTTAAGTTCTTTTTGCTTGTTAGGTAAGTTGTGAATGTTTCTGTATTTAAGTTAAAACTGAGTTAGAATATTGGTTGGGTGATAGCATTATGCTGTACAAATACGCCAAATGCACTCAAAAAGAGAGTGAATAAAAAACCATGATTTTCTTCTGTCTGTCCTACATGTATGTCTGACAACAGGGTTTTTAACTCACTTTGTGAATGCTTATGGCTGGGAAGAGGACATATACAGACGTTTTCTGTGATAAATGACAAAGTCCCAAATAGGATTCTAATTAAAGTTTATTGCGCCGGGAGTCTCTGCTCCACCAAGACGCACACCTGTTACATCAGGTGGCTGATTTTTATGCTCCTAGACTAATACATATTCATCACTATTCCTAGAAAAGGCAGGGTTATTATAATTAGTTCCCGGAATCCGAACCCTCTTTGGACACATGCGTATCAGTCTCTGGTGGTCTCTCTGGGGGTCTCTGGTGCTGAAAGCTCGTAGTCTTCCTCCCAGGCTTTGTCCTTCGGTCATCCTTCAACTCCCCCTTTCTCCTTATTTGGTGGATCTCTTTGCCGGATATCAGAGGCTTGGGCAGAATCCCATGCAAAAGTCTGCAGTTTCATAAAAAAACCTCCTTGTTCTCTTATCTCCCAGACTTGAGTCTCAGTGTTCACCCTTCAAACCCTCTATTTACACAAATTGCTGGACCCTTCCTTCCTTTGCGTGATACAAGAACTATGTACACTAATCACTCTGTTTTTCTTAAATAGAAGGTTATATTTCATCATGTGGCCCTAGCAGTGTTCCATACCGACACGAATCAAATTAACACATTCCACATTTTCTGAGTGCGAAGAGACATGCCTTCAGCTGCTAGGACTTAACAGCCGCTGTTCAGGCAGAGAAAAGCAGCATCTCGCAGATCCTTCTATTTGCATTAGTCCCCTGGCTGTCAGCCTTTTCAGTGAGGAAATAGGGCCATCAGCCATGAAAGCCAGCAAGAACCCGTGGCATGAGAAAGGTTTTGTAAAACATTTCATGTTTTCAAGTTCTGTTAATACCCAGCCTGTAAATGGCAGAAATGATCAAACTAACAACTCGAAAATTTCTCTCTGGATTATAGCAGTAAGTCGTCCTCGCCTGTGAGTAAATTGTCCATAATGATAGCTGTGACACGGCTGAGCTGGAAGCAAAAGACAAGTATATTTTACCATTTTTAACTGCATAGCAGATAAGTAAAAATGTTCTTTTTGTTCTCTACTTTAGAAGAGGTGCAGAAAGAACAAATAATAGGAGAAGCAGTTGAACTTAAGGTTGAGAAATTTATTTAGGAGTTTATCTTCATAGGACTTTGTAGGTGTTAGAACATGGTTTACTAATACATCCATTGGCTGCTGTCTCCTGAGAGGCTGGACTGAAATTTAATGTGGAAAGCTGTTCCTGATTTTCACTCTGCCATTCACCTGAGCGATATGTTTTTGGAAAGCCACTTTGCAACATGTGTCTTTTTTCTTTCACGCATACTTTTATTCTCTATGAAACAGGATGTGTTTCTGATTTTATATATTTATATATATCTGACAAGTCTGGCCGTAGTATCATCTGAGGGCCAGTGATAAAAAGACTGAAAAAAATAAATCCTTGTGTGATCTAGAAAGTTGCAGAAAAGCTAGAGAGGAGGTTGTCCGTGTTCAAAATTTGTCTTAGCGACAAGCATATTCTTTCGCAGAACTTTTTGTTTTAAATATACAAAAATGATATTCATTTGTCTACAGAGACTGGTAAGATAAATGACTATTTTTTATTACTTAAGCATAATCCTACAACTGATTTTCTATAACTGTAGCTTTGTTTGTGCAGAGCTCAATCAGAGGTGTAATGGAGTTTATCTCATTTAAGTCGTGAGTTTAGGTGCTAAAAGAGACTTTTTGTTGCTCTGTGTGGTAATTTTTTCTTCAAAAAGCACATTTATACACATTAATCAAACCCAGTAAGTGGGGTTTTTATCCTTCTTTGCTTTGCAGCCCACTTTTTAGTTGTAATTTCAAATAATCAACACAGAAATGTTATGTTTCTCTTTTTGTTCATTTATGTTTTTTTTTTTTTTTCCAGAAGGCCAATCAGACGACAAATCTGAAAGCAGCAGTGCTGGTGAGTGTGGACACTTTCTCTGAAACACTTAAGTGATGACTTATAACTGCAGCTTTTCAGTTTTACTTTCCAAGAAATTGGTAGCTTAAAAAAAATGGTTCTTTTTGCTATATTTCTAAGGCAGAGTGTCATAAAATTGACAAACAACTTAATAAACTGTGTGCTGTAACCAGAAGCTTAAATTATTCATATTTTTTATTTTAATGGAAAAAATAGAATTATGAAGGAGAACATTAAAAATGTAATGTTCTTTAGAATGTCATTATAGATTTTTATTTGGTGTTTCTCATCTATTTTTTATGTTCATTGACTCATGTATTAGCTTGTTTTTTTTCCTCTTGGTTGGAAAGTTTGTAGCCAGTTTCCAAATCTTTATCTCATTTTAATTGCATAGGCTCATCACTCAGAAAAAATAGTATTCTGGTATTGTACTTTATTCAAATTTTCTACTGCTTGCAAAAAACTTTAAAATTCTTTGGAAAGAGTCAAAGAAAAATTCGTAGTTCACTTGTGTCACCTACCAGTCACGTGTTAGTCAGTCTAACAATGTCTGAAAAGCAGTTAATACTTCTAAGGGTGCTTCCCAAGCGGTGGTTGCTCTAGTAAAAATGTTTCTTTGCACAGTTCAAAGAAATAAAGTAGATTTTTTTTTAATGAAATGGTCAACATGCTTCTATGAGATAAGATATCAGGCAGGCATAGGAATGTTAAGATTTCATTTCAGGTCTAAGCTAGTCTGAGCAGGCTTCCTTTACAGCAAGGAGGAAGGAGACAGCTCCATAAGGTATCTTAGAATGAGACAGGCAGGTGCAAGTGCAATTCCCCAGCAACTCAAGCAGAGCTCTCCTGGGACTGTGTGATCCTAGGCTGCTCCCATCTCTTCTGCTAAATCCTTTGGGCTTACAGTACTGAAATTGCCAGGTATTACACGACAGTATCAGAATCTTAGTGTCAATTAGCATTTAATAAAAATTCCCTTTTTTGCTTTTATGAAAGATGTTTCAAAAATATCACTAATGTACTAGCACGAATAAGTGCCAGGGTAAGCAAGAGCCTGCGATCCTGGGAAACTAGCTAGACACAGCTAATGTAAAACACATAGACAAATTTCAGGCTTGTTAGCAGAAGGATTACCCAGGATGCATGCAGATTAGATAGTACTGGCACTTGTAAGTAGTAATGGCAGAGACAGAAGATAGACTAGAAAGAGTCTTACACCCCTGTCCTTCTAAAAGCAATTCCTAAATATATAGGTCTAATGCTAGTGGCCTTTCAAAATGTCTTCTGAAATGTAATTTTTCATACACTGTAATACAGAGATGCCTGTTTTTTTTTTTTTTTTTTTCATGCATTTTTCATTTATTTGACTTTTATTTGAACTGCATTTCAGCTGGTGCCAGAAGTGTGTATTTCATCTTTTTTTTTTTTTTTGGAAGGAATTCTTTTTAACGTTGAGATGCTTTTTATTGTAGTGGCTTAAGCATGTCAAAAGATTTACGACTAATTTTAGAACTGTTCTATCTATAAACTACTGAATCCAAAGTATGTTTTCTAGCTTGCGGTTTTCCCCATTGTTAAAACCTGTTCCCTCTGATTATATGGTAACAGTGATGTGACTTAAGGTGATGAAGGGCTACTTTCTAGAGATTAGTATTTTTTACCACTTGAACAATGAGAAAAATTGATGTAGGATGTCACATTTTAAGCAGATCTTAAGAGTTTAACTTCTGAAATGAGCCAGAATTTTAATATTTATATTGCATTTCTCTGCTTTTTTTTTGTTGTAGGTATGTGTGCATGTTTTTGCTTGGCTTTGGTGTGTTTTTTTTTTAATTCTGTTTTGCTTTGGTTTTGCATTTTGAATGATTGAGTTGTCTGCTTTTAACTCTTTCTGTCTCCTCCAAATTGTAGAAGATGACCACATGCTTAGTTGTTTGTATTTTTGCTTCAGTCAGAAGAATGAGCTACTGTATGCTGGGCACTGTTTAAATACCCTGACAAGATGAAGCACCAAGCTCATTTGATGGAATTAAGCTGGTTGGGGACTCAGCTTCTAAATGATGGTAGTTGGTTACACTGTGGCATTTAAAGGAAGACTCTTAGCCATCAGTTACAATTATTTGTTTAGAATTTTTTTACTTTTTTTCCTCAAATGCATCATGAAAGTCAGATGACCTTTCCCAAACTACCTTTCAAGTAATTCAGCTTACTGAGTGCTCCATTTCACTGCTGATCATCTTGGCCCACAAATAAGCATTTTTGAGGCAAAGAATATGTCTTTTCTATATTTATGTAGCATTTTAGAGTAACGAGGCTGCTTTTGGGTATTACTGTGATGAAGTTTGTGTAGTTAGAAAGTAAATAAAGGAAGTGAATGAGACAATGTGAAGAGATCCTTTTATTTACCTCTTTAAAATGTTCCCCTGAATTTTTACATTAGTGCTATCAGTCTCCTAAGTTATAAATCACCAGTATTATGTATATTTGTAATAACATTTGTCATTGGACCAGCATTGCCACATCGCTTCCTACCATATGGAGGGAGAGATCGTGATACCGGTTCAAACCAGCGTTCACGTACCCAGCGTCCTGTCCTCAGTGGTGGCTGGGAAGTCTTGAGAAGAGTAAAAGAACAACACAAAGCATAGTGATGCCTCCCCAGAGTACTTCTTCCAGTCTTTAATGATTTGAAGGTTAGAAAGATACAGAGCCAGGGGTGATGGTTCTTCTACTTAGTAGGCCTTCATGGATTTTTCTTCTTTGAAATATCCCTATTGGTTTTTGAGCCCATGTAAACTATCAGTATCCATAACACCTTGAATGATGCTAAGGTTGCAGTCAAAATATTCAGGAATTAAGATATAACGTGAAACAAGTTTACCTAAACAAAATAAGATCTCCTTCTGCGTGTGCAGTTTGATAATTTGAGATCACTCTTTCCGTACAGAGATCCTGTTTGGTTAGTGCATGTGGTAGCGCTGCTCAGGGATACAACCAGCGCCCGAAGGCTGGGTTTTGTTGAATGTAAAAGAAAGGAGCAAATAAGGTGTCAGCTAAAGGAACTAGAAATGAGAATTGGCTCTGCTTTTTCCTATGTGGTGCCGAGCAGCATCATACACTTTCTGAACAAATAATTTAAATCCAAACGTGTGTATATAGTTCCTGTTTGCTTATGGCTTCTCTTGCACCTACCCATAAGTGCTGTCAGTGGTGACAGAAGCTGTGAAAACCAAGTGTTTACGCCACGTAAAGTCTGACCTACCTCCCCTCACCCCAAAGTAAAAATACCCAGAAGCTGCTGCCCTGAGTCTGTGTTGTCTTTTAAGAATGGTATGGTAAAGAAGCGTGTTCTTGATGCGCTTATGCACTGTCCTTGTGGAAGCACGTTCAATTAAAGTTGCACAACCAGCAGTTATTATTATAATATTATATATATATTTACTATTATAATGTTGCCTAAGCTTTGAGAACATCGTTTTGAAAGCATAGTATTTCTTTCATAGGGGTGTGAGCTTGTTTCAAATATGTACACAGACTACAGATGCGTATTTTTCTTCAAGGATGTGTGCATCAGCCAATGTTACGTGTCCTGAATCTGCTTCTAGCCAATTGCACTCCTATTCTGTATAAATTTCCTCTCTTAAAGTCTTTGACATTAGTTGATAGCAAATAGCGACCATCAGTACTTAACGAGCTTTAGGACAAGGTGTTAGTCATCTCTTTCCCTATACTTGCTGGTGAGTAATACTAAAGCCTCCTAGCGAGAGGAGAGGAACCGCTGGGACCATTTCTTATTTGATTTTGGGTAGAAGGAATAAATTATCTGAGATACTGCAGACAGTAGAGCATGAACCTAGTGTTAACGTTTTGCCCATTGTGAATGTACACGTTTGGCTGCAGACACAAGTACGTAATGCTCGAACTGTCTGTAGATCACACTTGCTTCGTTTTTTGGTGTAACTAAAAAGAATTTCAGGCATTGATTATACATATGTTGGTATACTTAACATTCAGTGTAGGCACCTTGCTTAATGCTGAACAGCATTGCAGTGAAGTCAGCAAGTTGTTGTTAAAGGCACAGAGTTCTTCTGTTAGAGCACAACTGCATGAAGCTGCAGAGTGCACACTTGATTTCATCCACTTCAAAGCAATTAATGTTATATTAATTGTACTTCAAAAGCAAAATTTAACTAAGGACAAAAATGATCATCAGGAGGAGTAGAGCAGTAATTCCTAATTTGAAAACTAGCACAAATCTCAGTGTTGAAGATAATTACAGAATCTGCCACTTTCAAGCTGCAGAAACAGTTTTGGTCTTGGAAATTAAACTTTTCTGTTGGCAGTTAAATGCAACAACACTTAAATAACGGACTTGTTGGTAGTATTCCAGGAGTCGTAATCAGTAATGAGGCTCCATTTGTTGCTGTTTGAACAGATAAAGACGCAACCATTCCTGCGTTATGGTATGTGTAGTCAGTCATCCTGGTTATAATAGTCTGGAGAATTAAGGAGGTAGAGCAGCAAGAAGGACCTACAGTTTAATGTAGGTCAACACTTTAAAAAAGAAACTGAAGAAAAAAGTCACGTATTTTGTGAAGTTCTTCACAGCTTTCAGTACAGGCCTATAATTTTGCCATGCAGTCTCTATCCTGAGAACAGAATCACAGAACTGAAGGGGTTGGAAGGGACCTCAAGAGATCATCAGGTCCAACCCCCTGCCAAAGCAGGTTCCTTAGAGCAGGCTGCCCAGGTAGGCGTCCAGATGGGCCTTGAATATCTCCAGAGAAGGAGATATGTTCCAGTACTCAGTCACCTTCACTGTGAAGAAGTTCTTTCTCATGTTGCTGCGGAACTTCCTGTGATACATTTTGTGGCCATTGCCACTTGTCCTGTCCCCACAAACCACCGAAAAGAGGTTGGCCAAATCCCTGTCTCCCACACTTAACATGTTTGTAAACATGAATAAGATCCCCTCTCAGTCTTCTCAAGGCCGAACAGACCCAGGTCCCTCAGCCTTTCCTCATCGGGGAGATGCCTCAGGCCGTGTATCATCTTTTTAGCCCTCCTCTGGACTCTGGTATAAAACGGTGGGGGTCAGTGCCACAAGTGTGTTCTGTCCTTCAGTTGTGTCAGTGTCCAGCTTGTTGAATTACTGCACCAAGAAGTATGCTTTTGGCTCGTATTGGAGCTTTTGGTCTTTGTGACTCTCGTGGAATCCCAGGAATTTCAACCATGTCTGGGGTTGCAAATGATGACTCCACAAATTGTTTTTGTCTTCTTTGTCTTTTGCTGCTTATTGGAGTTCACCCTCCTACCAGCACGATCACATCAGATGGGCTCCATCCTCAGCTCTTTGCAGTGCTCCAGGCCTAAACTTGAGTGGTCGTGGATCAAAGGGGCAGAGGGAGATCTCGTGCTTGCTGCTGTGGCCAGTGCAAGGCTGGTGTGGAGCAGCTGTAAAGCTAGCAGGAGGCAGTTTCAAATAAAAGGTGGTTCTGCACTCAGAATGTAATTAAGCTATTAATTGCTTGTCAGAGGATGTGTACGTGAAGATAGGTTATGCTAAAGGCTTACAGGACTTTAGAGGAGACCACAGAGGTGTATGAAAGATATCCACTGAAGGGCAGTAAGGCTGAGAAGAGATCTGGTTTGAGAGAGCCCAAGCCACAAATGCCTGGTGGCTGGATGCGTGTCCAGGGTGAGAATCATGTGTTTGCTCTGTCCTCAGGCTTCTTGGTGGGTATCTGCTTTCAGCCACAGTGCTGGGATCAAGATACTGATCTAATCCAGCACTATTATTCCCAGGCTCTACTTTATTTTCTTCATTTTTTTTTTCTTTTTTTTTTCTTTCCTAATTTATCTAGTTGTCTGATGAGCACATTTTCCTCCCAAGTCTCTGCCTGCATTAAGTAATGGGCTTGTGATAAGCTTCTTTAATAATCTTTCCTTTTCTCTCCCTACCTACCACAAAGTGCTTATGTCATTTTGTAGTGAGGAAGAGGAAACTCTGCATAGCTGAGTAGCCTTAACCACTTAAATTAATGAGCAGGTTCGACATGGATGTAACTTCTGAGGGGAAAGGCAGTGAAAGCAAAGCCAAGAGCAGCCCTTTTTAAGGTTGTATGTGAGTCACTCACCTCCGCCTTGTCTAGCAGCAGATGTGAGAGCACTGGAGACTGCAGCACAGTAGGACCTCAGCTTTCTGTGTGCCTGAGTCTGGGAACACTCTAGCAGAGCTCATTTGGTGCTTTCCCAGAGCTATAAGGCTCTTCCAGCCCCAGCATCTTACCACCAGGAGCAGTGTGTAGCTGTGCATATTGTCTTCCACATGCAGGTTGTCCTGGGAATTTCTGCACCATAATCTGTGAGCAAACCCGAAAACCCTCATCTGTGCACCACAGAAGAGTATTATCCAGGTGGATTTTTATTGTCCTATGAGAAGGCATAAAGCAGTTTATGCGTTAGATTTCTGCACTGTAGGGAAAGAACACGAGTTGCTATTCATTTTAGAAAACGTGTAGGAAATACCACAAGACCTGGCAGTGCTGCCGGCCTTAGATAAAGTCAGCTGGTAACCTGAGAGTGCCTTTTTCTCTGTTTAGCTGATTCTTATCTGCCTGGCTTGCAGGACCTTTAATTTGTTTCCTATGAGATTACCAGGTTCAGATTGAGAAAATGTACTGCTTTATCCCCAGTGCTTGCCAAAGGCTTTATTTAAGTAGGAAAGAGGCAATAAACGACTGGGTTTGGTGTTACAATTGCTTATTCTGTTTACGTTTTTTGATGCTTAGGCTGTTCATTGCTAGTTTGTTTGCTTAATTTTTCCTTCCTAATTGAGAGAGTCTGTACCCACCTCTGACCTGTTGGGTTTTTTATTCATCTGTTCACAAAATCAAGAACCTTCTTTGAGTTAACAAGCAGCTTTCTGTGGAGCTACAGCAGTAGCTTTATAGCTTGATATTTTTCTGTTAAATTAAAAAAAAAAAAGTATCCATGCCTATTACTGCTGCTGCTGGAAAAAAAAGAAAATAAAATTGCCCTTCTGAAATGTGACATACAAAAAGCCAAAGGAGAATTATTAATAGTAGTAATTTCAGGACAATTAGACTTAGTTACTTGTGTTGTCTGACCTCACTGTTGTTTTGTGCCTTCTCCATCAACCTGAGGCCCCAAAGTGAGTCACTCTCACAGAGTCCTTCTACCCTCCTCAGCCCTGGTGCTCAGGTATGGTGGGCTGTCTCACTGCACTGCCTCCTCCCAGCCCTCGCTGCTTGGGCAGCCTAGCACTGCAAGCTCTAGCAGTCATCTTCTAATTGCTTGGTTTTTGAACCTTAACGTGCTAACTTGCATGTCGCCGTGTAATAACGTTTTAAATGAGTGGCTGTTGTTTACGGCTATAATTACTGTACCAGTTCCGTGAATGTTTTTGTTTCCGAAGCAGCAGAACAGTACTCCTTTCTGAAGCTTAAAATGAACAAACGTGGTGTTAAATGATAATGGCAATGATGTTAAGCTGTTACCAGTGCAGATAGAAACAGCTTTTTTTGTAGACTGTTGCTTTTAGCTGTGTGTGGTACTCCTACTACACACATTTTTGGGAGGAGAAGTCAACTGTCTAGTTCTGCAGGATATTATGCAATTTCTTTCAGAAAGAAAGGCAAGCGTGTTTTCTTTTTGAGAATGCTTGCTCATCCAAGTTCCTCAGGTGCCATTATACATCTCCCTCCTACCGTCTTTGCCGTGCTTCTTATTTTCTGACATTTTATTGTGAATGGTGATTTATAGAGGCAGTGTTTTGAGACAGCGTTCTGTGTGATACACCAGTGCAAGGTACTTACAGAATGCCCATTTCAAAGGAAGTTGAAAGCCATAATATTTTCTGCTCTTAAATTCCTTGTACCTTATCAATTGCTTTTGTTTCAACCTAACCAGTTACGCAAGCCTTCGCTCACTTTCCTGTCAATCTATTAATTCCTGCCGTGTGTTATAGGACAGGAGACAAGACTGAGGTTAGGTAATAGTTATTCATCAAAGATGAATTAATTCTTGCCTAAGAAAATAATGTTTATTTTGTGATAGACCCAGATGAACCTGCTTCTCCCACCCCTGTTCCTCATTCATTAGTAGAATAAGGGCACCATGACCCTTCTACTTAAATAAACAAGTTAATGGATGAGGCACTTTCATTACTAAACTGTAATAATTTTTGTGTGTCCTTATTCTGCTTGTATGCTAGCGGGGAGGGAACCTGAGTTTCCTAATATCCTTCCATTTTATTGAATGGAAATCTTGCAGTGCTTGTAAGAAAGGTGAAAATAACAATGTCACTGATTGCTGCAAATGAGCTTGTGTTTTTTTTCCCTTTTAGGATCTAAATAAATATTATCTATGTTAGAAAAGAGATGGCCAGTTGTCACACAGTCATAACAAGTACAAATGCAAGAATACAGTTAAAAATACAACACCGGTACGTGAAAAGGTCAGTGAGGCAATTAGGTTGCTGTGAAACACTGGTCACGGGGCAAGCAGGTACTGACAGTAGGGAGGTGAGAGCTGTAACTTGACGTTGATGCACAGCCTGTGTGTTTCACAGCATCAAGGCTCTATGTAGAGACCACTCTAGAAGTGGCTGGTGATGAAGTGACCGGCTCTAGAAGTCACTGGGCACTGAGCTGTTGGAGTCTGGCAGAATACTTCAGGGGAGCATCGCGTATGTTTCTCTGCTTCCTATATTTTTTTCTAGGCATCTGCTTTTGGCCACTGTCTTTACTTCTCAGAGCCAGGCTGATGCCCAACCCCAACAAAGCCCCACAGTCCTCCTGGAGAAAGGGAGGGGTAAGATGAGAAAAAAATGAAAATAAGTTGTGACACCGGGAGAAAACAAGGAGAGCGGAAGGTCAGAGGATCAGAAATGGGAGTCATGACCAGAGGTATGAAGGGATGGAAACAGGGTTCACAATCACTGGGAATACTGGGCTAGACAGATCTTAGCCTGACCTAGTGGAGCCACACTGAGGTTTTGTCCTCACGTAGAAATAAACCAAATAGCCGATTACTATTACTATAGCGTACTGCCAGTGTGATCAAACAGCTGTTGCCTGCTCCTCCACCAGTGGAAAGTATGGGCATATGAGTTTGGGAGGAAGCAGTACAATAGGTGTTTTGATCGATTTGACATCAATATATATATTTTTTTTCCATGAGCAGTCATTCAGAGAATCCACAGGGGCCAGAAAGTTTTTTCTGCAGTGTGTGTTGATCACCCCTGCCTTCAGCTCTCTGTCCTTTCTGAATTGTCCACTTGATGGCCCTTTTTCTCACCCAGGAAAACAGGCAGGGAGGCAAGTGGAGGCGTCCTAGAGTGAGAGCAGGTTAAAGTGCCTCCTTGGGGAAGGCGAAGTTGCTTTTTACTCCTCCCACTGCAATTGAAGGTAATTCACAGAAGTTATAAAAATTATAGTTCCTACATGATAGTTGCAGGGTTATACTGGAAAGTCATTGTGATTCAGCCCTTAATGAAAGGAATAGAAGTAGTTGCGTGTATATCATATTCAAAGTAACGTTGTTAAAACATCTGTTAGTATTTCTGACTTAAGTACTTGATTTTGCACCTTTACCATTGTCATAACAGTATTAAATATGCAACTGCCAAATGTAAAGGCAAGGCAGAAAAGGTAACCATACTGTTTAACTTGCTTCCTTTTCCGGCAACCCTACAGTGTTGTAACACAGCTCCCACCTGAGTGAACATACGCAAAATGTATTTGTTATATTAAATATTTATGGGGCGAAGAGGAAACATTATGGAAGCTTTATGTGGTCATTTTGTTTACCTATAAAAGCAAGACACTGCCATCCCGGTTTGATAAATTATTCAAGTTCATAGCTAGATCAAAGCACCTCATCGAACAATCCCACAAATACATTGAATTACCTCATATCAGCTACAATGTGAACTGGGAAGAGAATGATTTTGTCATCCCCATCTTCCTTCTGTTTCTGCTGTGTGATTCGAACAGCTGAGTGAGGTGCCTTCGATCGGAGAATAGCACATAAAAATTCCAAATCCTGACACTTGTACAAACGCATGGGTGCTCATGAGAATGGGAAAAGAAGTCAAGATTGAAATTGGTGTTACAGCAGATGACTGTATGTGCCATAGACATCAGTGTTGTTTACACAGAAATAAAAAAAAAGGCAATGTAAAGTATTTAATGTAACGAATCATTGAATTTTAAATAAATAAAACAGTACCTTTTTTACATAAGAGTAGATATGTACAATTCGCACTTCAAAAATAAAAGAAAAAGTTTTCAAGTGCTCTTTTTTCATAAATTAATATAGAATTAGATACTCTGAACCAAACACCTGGCAAATGAAAGCTTTCCAGTAAATCTTGTAAGAATAGCTACAGAATCTTAGAAGATATTTCAGGTGTTTTGAATTTTACCTGTGATTACCAGTTTGTGAATAGCTTATATTCCAAAAGTATTTCCCAGAACTGTCAAGTTCTCTGCTGCTTTTTCATGGATGAAGTCATGCTACGGTGAACAAGTGGTACTGCTTTCTGATACAACGGTGCTAACGGTTCCTAAGAGCCCAACTGAAAGGCAAGCAACCACAGAAGACTTTTATTAATTGTTTGGAATCAAAATTGATTTTATTCTTTTTCTTCTTTCTTTTCAACTGTAATGGCAATTTAAATCTCAATCAAAAATTAATTATAACTGAAGGTTATAACCAAAAGCATTTAAGTGAAAATGGATGATGTGACATCTGAGGAGCAACAGCCTCCTCCAGACTTTGTGCTTACACAGGCTGTGTATTTGACAGCACTGAGAGCATGCTTCTTTAAAACTTGGAGATTAGTTAAGAAGCTTGTTAAGATTGTCTTGTCACTTTTTTTTTTGCTCATGTAGAGAAATGAGTCCACAAAGGGCTTTTCATGTCATTGTTCTGTGTGATGATATTTCTAGTTCTTGTCCTAGGAGATCAGCAGGAATATGAGTTTCTTTCAGGTGAGCTTTCACATTTACTTTCTGCAGAAGTCTTAGAAATTGTTTTAGGTACAAGATGAGTGGTTAATGAGAATTTTTGAAGGCACCGCTTTGAAAACAATTTATCGGGGTGTGTGGAGGGGAAGGAGGGAGGACCATGACGTACACCGTGATAGAGTTCTAGCTAGAATGGCCTAAGAATATAAAAGAGGTGAGTATGTAAACAATTGTATTTCCTATAAATCTTTTGTAGATGGTTAATGTACGTGGACGAAGTCAGAGAAGTTCTGGGACATGCAAACTCTTCTTCAGTTTGCATGCCTGAAATTTAAGGTGATGTGATTTTTAAACAGTCTGGGAAAGTTCTGCTTCAAAGCACATATTTTCTGATCCTTAACTTTGTAATATAGATAGGATAGAGAAGTTTATAGTTTCTAGTCTGTGGGTATTCTGGAGAGATTGGACTTCCCCACTTGATAAAATCATAGTGGATTGTTTTCCAGTCACTGCTGCCTGGTCTCCCTCTGTGAATTCATCCCCAGCAAGGGACCCAGTTACCAACAGTCATCGTATGTTACAAGTGAACTGCGGTTTCACACTGAACGATAAAGGGACATTGTGATTGCATTCCCAGTCGCTATTACTGAAATGGATTTGTTCCCTCTAAAAGCCAAGACAAAATTGTTTTCAGCCTATTAAATGTTAGCTCTTTTTCTCGGTTGTCACTTCTAGCATGCATTGTAGTGCATTTTACTTGGACAGTCTTCATGTTTATTTCCTTTTTTTCTATACAAAAGGAATATTCTGGGAAAGTTAAGAAACTGCTTAGTTGGATTTTCTTTATTTAGTGGTATCTTACTTGAATTTTGGTTTCATTTGAGCTGTGGATGATGGCAGAGTCCAGTGCTGGACAAAGCATAAACTTTGAGTTAGTGCAGCTTCTTTTTGTGTGGCGTGTTGATTTTTTTCGGCTTTTGGGGAGTGACTGGTTTGTAATGCTTGCAGTTAAATTAGAGCTGTTCCGGCGAAGCTATTAAAACCTTGTTTAAAATATAAATTAGCAGATTTGATAAATTGTGAAGATGAGGAGAAAGAAGATATTTATTCCATTACTTATATTGATGCATCTTAAATGCCAGCAGGTGGTCTATTCAAAACTGATATTGCTAACTGCTTTTAGAAAGCTATTGTGCAAAGCAAGGGCTCTGTTAATTGCCTGTCTTTATGAACACCAATGATTAGTAGAAAATAGTAACTTGAGCATTGTAGGATGTCATTATTGGAAGCCTGTTATGTGAAACTTTATGCCAAACATTTTTATTAGTCATCTGATAAATATATGTAACCAGAAAATGTAACATCCTCTGCAGATTCAGCTCATTTCCCATAACAGAACTAATCCCTCCCCAGCATTATTTGGTGGTTTACGTGTTTTAGCAGTTGTTGTTATGTAGTAACACAGCTGTAAATTTGATTGTAAGTGAGTTGAAATAATTAGTTTAACTTTAAAATCAAGTTGATTAATTTTGAACCCTCTTGCAATTTCATGTTTTGGCAAACCCAGTACAATAGCATAAACACTAACGAACGTTCAGAAGAATTTATTCCATTTAAAATCCAGTCTGAGATTTGTTATAAGCAAAACAGATTTTAAGCCTGCCTGTTATATGAAAATACTCTCCCTGCTGCTTAGCAGAGCAGTTAGGTGTGTGCGTGGTAGTCAAACAAGTACACAAAAATCCAGCTAGACTCTCCGGCTGAAAGACAGCATGAAGAAAACATACTACAAATAGCATAAAGCATTCAATCTGCATTTACAGTGGTTAGCAGATAATTTTTTTATTAAATTCAGGCATGAAATTCTCATTCAGCTTTAAGTAAGCCAGAGATGGATGTCGTTACGAGATTTACATACCATTAGCTCACATTAACTGATTAGCAGCCGAGCTCTGTGGCACAGGGCTAGTTAGATACGGTATTTGTGATGCCAGGACGCTGTAGTTACAGGAGGTTTGCTGGCTGCATGCTCGTTGCCTCTGCCTTTCGTAATTACTTGATAAAATGAAGTGCATCGCTGTGAACAATAGACCCTTTCGAACAGTCCAGGCTGGTCAGCAGTCTAAATCCACATTTTAAAGCCATCATAATAGCCTCAAACTTAAGAGTCTCCAGGGTGCAGACAAAGGTGTTGTCCTCCTTCAGCACAAGTCGTGTACCGTTTTCAGACTTTATGAAGTATTTGAATTGGATAATATTTGAAGACACTGAAAACTCCTCTGGAAAGCCATCCAGCCTGCTTTTGGACACCAGTACAATTCGGGATTTAATTTTTGCTATGAAATCAGGAGCGTTACAAAAGATCCTAAGACCCTGGGAACGGTCGTGGCTGTCAGTTATTTCCAGGAAAGTAGTCTCTCGAGACGCTAGCTGCTCCTTCTCCCACTTCGATTTCACCGCATCTGATAATACCTTAAGCTGAAAAAAATCTGCTTCATGTGCCAAAAGTTGATTTTCTCGAAACCCTTCCGGTAGCAGAAGTTCTCCATTTCGTAGGAAGTTGAGAATGTGTCTGAAAAGGAGTCCATCTCTGTCTATGAAGTAATGTCCATCTGCATCAAAAGGGCACATTATCTTGCCGTTGATGATACCTTCAAGAAACGAGTCTGGATACTTGGTTAGTGTTTGTTTCTGTGTGATGTATAGATAGCCACCAACGTTCAGAGTAACCAGAGACGTTTTATAGTCCTTGTCTTGCTCCGAGCCTTCGGAGGTGCATTGTTTTTCCTCAGATTCCTTTGCTCTTCTGTTTGATTTTCTCTCCATTATCGAAGCGAGGACAAAAAGCCAGCAGTCTTGCTTTGTTCCCGTCAGCTTGAAAAGACGATTTTTTTTAAAAGCACCTTTCTTCAGCTCCGGCACGATGTTGGAATGGAAATGCTGCTAGCATTGCTTGGTCTGTCAGCTGGCTTTTGCAGTAGGTGGCGTATCAGCTGTGTATGCAGGGAGATAGCAGGAATATGACTGTAAAGGGGAATTTGCATTTAACTGTGTAAGGGAAGAAGGGTATAGAAGGCGTTTGTCTCTCTCTTACCTTTAAGTCTTTGAAGTTTTGAAGGTTCCTCACAGAAATTAATAATGCTGTTCTAAAGGGCACCTTGTTTTTAGTACTTTGAATGTATTTATAGTATCAGCTGGCCAAATCGTGTAGTGCTTGTGGTGTTAAACAGGACAGCTTCATTTATGTTTCAAGGATTTTAATCTTCTCACGTTTTCCTTGTGCTGATTATGGCACCTGATCGATACAGCAGGACAAGGCTGAAATTAAACATGTCCCCATTTGTATGAGGGCGGGGGGGCTCATTTATCGAGTGCGTGCACATACTTCTCATTTACAGGACACGTGCACAGCACCAGGATGTTTTCCCAGCACATACTTTGGAAGTGATGTTGAAGACGTGTTGGTCTGACTGGTTTTAAGTTTGTGGTGAAAGATGCCATTTTCACTGATGGGAGCGTCTGCACCAGTACAAGAATTGCAGCCTAATTAGGTTTTGCTTCTTCCCTTCTCTATGCCATAGATAAAAACTGTTTCAGGGAGGAGAGAGGTTTATATTGGTGATTTTTTTTTTAACTCACCAAGGCTATTGAGCATCAATTCCTTCCTTCTCAATAGCAACAGCTGTGGAACAAAGGGTTAGTGTGCCTACAGATCCCGTCGAACACCACAGAACGCTATAGCTTAGCAACACTTCTGCATGGGGGGAAAGCAGCACGAACCAAATGGCTGTCTTCCCTCTGTGAAACTGTGCTCTGGGGTTCGCCTTCGGTGCCTTTTAGAAAAGGTTTCCCCTTTAAGCATTTGCAGCTTCGAGCAGGGAAGGGAAAGCTCTGCACACATCTATGTGTGCATTTCCTTGGGGACGCGGGGAGGGGGGAGAGCGGGAGGCGCCGCATGCATCCAGAGCAGGGGCAGGAGTGAGCACCTACCTCGGGCTGGACGCGGGGAGGAGATCCCATCTTCTTCCAGATGTATTTTTCACTTTTACAGGTAGATTCCTCCTGCTTTGTGCAATTAACAACAGAGAGACAGATTATCCCTTAAATTCTTTTGCTCTGTTCCTAAAGATATTATTCATACCGCTCCCACTGTCTCTGAGGCTGTTTATTGATACTGTAGAGTCATCACTATAATATTTTATTAATTGGTAACTAAATCTAGTAGAAATAAATGTACTTTTTTTTTACTCGCTGTTCTACTTGCCAGGGTGTCCCTAGCACTGATACGCTATTTTTTTGCTGCTGCTGTATGTGATATATTAGGAAGATATTATTCATTAGATTTGATTTATCAGGAATTAGTCATGGTTTAATTTTTAACTCTTTGATGCCATTGAAGTGTTTAGCATCACTTCAGTCAGAGATTTCAACCAATTTCTTCTGATTTTTAAACATTTAGACTTTTTTTTCCAAATATAACTTATTTCACAATTATTAAGTGAATAATCAAGAAAATGAGAGAACAGAACAGTTTTAAGTATTTTTTTTGTTGTTGTTGCCATTACAAGAGGCTTCTGTTCAAATCTAGTTTAATGTCAAATGATGGAAAAATCAGTTAATGTACTTAAATCATATATAGCTACAGTGTTGAACCATGTTGGTGGCTGTTACACCCTAAGAAGACGATTTCTATGGTGTTTTTGTCTTATGCGGTGATCTTAAAATACTTTGAAGCTGAACAAGTGATGTCCTGGCAGAAGTAAGCAGGGATTTCCAGGGAGAGCTGGGGTTTCTAAAGGATATGTTTTTTTTTTGTGTGTGTGACAAGCTGATCTCTCTGCATTTTACATAATCTTCTGAATGTTGTAACACTTCCGGTGGAATTTTCTACTTTCCTGAACGACTACGTATTCTTCGAAAGATCATGCAAAATTATTTTAGTGGCTCATACGATAAAATATTCAAAGTCTATTTGATGTGGCAAATACACTGTGGAGATCATGAATATTTACATTCAAACCTTTGAGGCTTGAAAAATGTAGAGCTGACGTAGAACCTTCATTGCAACAAACCCATGTAACTTTACTTCACATGCATCTGTAACATGAAATTTGAAACAGGCACATCTTTGTGAAAGCTTTCTGCTTAGTGTGCCGTACCAAAAGACAACTTTTCCAAACAGCCCTCGTTCTTTGCATGCACTTGGTGATGTGTATACTATTGCAGTGCATGCAGGTCAGTGAGGTAGGAAGTATTTCAGTGGCTTCATGTAGCTCAGTATATTTTGAAGGCGTTTGTCTAGAAAAGCTGAATTTTCTTTTTTTCCCATGTTTGTTCTTCCTCTAAAGTATTGTCCAGAAGTTCATTTTGGTAAAGGTTCACAACTTTAGAGACATTTTCCCCAGTCTTTTAATCCCAGAGTCTTTGTGTGGTGCACCAGGAGAGCAGTGAGATGTGCTCAGCGTGTCTCGGTCCTTTCTGCTTCCAAGTGGACTGGGAGGGAGCAACTTGCTGCTGAATGCTGTCCCGTGCCATCAGTGAGCTGCCTCTATTTCTGCCCTCTACAGCTGAATGATGCTTGCTGCTGTGGGTAGCTAGCAATCCTGAAATAACCACTGCTTCACAAATCGCTGCTGTGTCACCTGGTTGCTGGGGTTGGCCATTCAAGCAGCACTATCATGCTAGTTCAGCTCCTTCTCAGGCAAGCCATCCCTGAGATAGTGAAAACTGCAGCACTGCTATCTGTCAGCTACACGGGAAAACAAATCTGAGAAGCGGGGTAGGGATCTGCCCCTCACTTTGTATTGTGTTTCCTTTTGGAGAAAAAAAATACCTTGCTCCTCCTCAGCTTCCATCGTCTTACTGAACCTCCTGGTTTGGAAGTAGCACCTAGTGGAGCTGAGGATTCAGTGCTGGAGCACACGACAGAAAAGTCAGTGGTTTACCAAGGGTTCAGCTTACTCATGGATCTGAACAACATCAGCTTCACTGAGAGACTGTTAGCAGTGAAAATGACCCAGGTTACAGAAAACAGCTATTTTTATTTATTACAGCACCAAAGGATATGAGGAGAAATCTACAGCTGAAAGAGGTGGAGAATTTTTGAAGTGTGTTAGGAAACCATCCTAATAAAGTCTGTTTGGGTTATCAAGGCAATTTGCTAGTTATTTAATGTCATAACACAGAAAATTGGCCAGGTTGTGGGATAATTAAACCGTTCAATAGTTACTGTCTCACAGTAACAGTAGCATAGGCATTCTCATCCCAGTAATAACTCCAGGATGTTGCTTAACAGCTATTGAGGACAAGCTCTACACACTAATTAAAATTGAAGAACTTCAAACAAGGAAGTCTGAACAATTTGCACTCAAGAGTTTTAAAGGAGCTGTCTAGGAAACTCTATCAGCAGTTGCTGTTGATATTTTTCAGTAAATTTTGAGCACTGCAGTGCTCCAGGACTGAAGAAACAAATGCTGTGCCAGTATTTGAAAGGTAAATTGGACAACTCAGGTATGCAGGAACAAAAAGTGACTATGAGAAACAGTAGAACATCTGACTTGGAAGTCAGTTAGTTGAAAATTAAGGGAGAGTAATATAACGCTAATCAATGTGGGTGGAGGGAAAATGGACTGTACCTTTTTTTTGTTGTTGTTGCATTTTGTTCAGCAAAGGAGGTAGTGCTTTTTTCTGTTAAATCTCTGAGTAGGTCCCATTTGTCAAAATACGAAAATTATATGAATTACACAATTATATAAAATACCAAAATTATCTGCCAGGTTTCAAACTGCTAAATGTTAAGCAGAGAATTATCTCTAAAGTGTTGCTGTGGTTTGGTTCTCAGTCCTATTTATTTTTAGTCAGTGATCTAGCAGGAGACAGCTACTGATAAAGTCTGGAGATGATATAGACTGGGAATGTAGTAGACAAGGAGACGCGTACTGATGCAGAATCATTTGGGTAGTTGGTTAGGATATTTTAATATGGCCAAATAGGAACTTTTATGCCTAGGAATACACTGTAGATGGAGTTTGCAATATACATGCTTGTGGGAAGGGAAGGGCAGAGGCTCTGGCCTGTGTACAGTGAATGCATCCCCAACAACTGAAGTGAATCGCTGTGGGCAGCGGTCAGCGAACTGGATCCTGTCCTATGCACCATCAAATCCGTCTGAGGACCACAGCTCAGGAGAGACATTGATAAATGAAGGTTTCTCAGACCAATTAAGAAGCTGAAAAATATGGCTATTGGAAGATTTGAGAAAACATGGTTTGTTAGGCTTAATAGAGGGTGAGAGTATGTAAGTGCTTGGATGGGCAGAAAACTTTTATTTCAAGCTCTTCAGCTTAGCAATTACAGGTCTAACAAGATGTAGGGGCTGAAAATTAGAGCTAGGTGCAGTCAGACGAGAAAACTTAACACATTAAAATCTCCAAGCCAATTTTTGTCTCTGTCTCTTTCTTTCTCTCCAAAAAAAACCCCTACCAAACATCTGCACAGTTCCAATAAATTTCCCCAGTGCCTCTTTACTAAGATTTCCTTAAGTGTTTCTCCTTAAGTTTCCTTAAGTCCTTTTCATGGAATCATAGAAGGGGATTGGAAGGGACCTTAAAGATCACGTAATTTCAGTCCCCCAGCCATGGGCAGGGACACCTCCCACCATCCAGCCTGGCCTTGAACACCTCCAGGGATGGGGCATCCACAGCTTCTCTGGGAGGCCTGTGCCAGTGCCTCACCACCCTCTGAGTGAAGAATTTCCTCCTAACTGCTAATCTGAATCTTGCCTCTTACAGCTTTAAATCTCTTCCCCTTGTTCTATCACTGACTGTGTAAGAAGTTGCTTTCTCTCTTTTTTACAAGCCCCCTTTAAGTACTGAAAGGCTGCCATGAGGTCTTCCCCAGGGCCTTCTCTTCCCCAGGCTGCACAGCCCCAGCTCTCAGCCTGTACCCACAGGAGAGGTGCTCCAGCCCCCTGACCACCCTCACGGCCCTCCCCTGGCCCCGCTCTCCCAGCCCCACACCCTCCTTGTGCTGGGCCCAGCCCTGGACGCAGCACTCCAGGGGGGGCCTCCCGAGGGCAGAGCAGAGGGGACAATCCCCTCCCTCCCCTGCTGCCACCCCTCTGGCGGTGCAGCCCAGGACGCCGTTGGCCTGCTGGGCTGCGAGCACACACTGCTGGCTGCTGTCCAGCTTCTTGTCCACCAGAACCCCAAGTCCCTCTCTGCGGGGCTGCTCTCAGTGAGCTCTTCTCCCAGTCTGCTTGTGGCTGGGATTGCCCTGGCCCAGGTGCAGCACCTTGCACTTGGCCTTGTGGAACCTCATTAGGTTCATGTGGGCCCACTTTTCTTGTGTTTTTAACCCCATTCTATTTATTTGATGGTGATTGTCAGTGGAATTTGAAGCTGGAATCAGAATCTGCCCCTCACATTTCCGTGTCACTTCACTAAAAGAGTAAATTCCTTTATGTATCAGCACAGGGGTGTTCAGATAGGAATACAGGGCTGAGTGCATCTGGTAGCTAAGGGTTATGTACACCAACCGGCCTGTAGCTGCACTTGACTGTATTTGTACCTCTCTCCTATGTAAGGTCTCTGAAGGTGTCAGACACCTGAGGAAATGAGGTATTCTTAATGGGGAATTGCTACTTTCAAGCCTTATTCATCCTTTGGGTTCTAGGTTAATGTGATACGGAAGTGTCAGGGCAGACGTAGCACTTTGGATGTCTTTTCTTTACAGCTCTGGCCTTGCAACAGGTGAGAGGAGACCTGTTTCTGAAGTTACCAAGCACCAGTTGGTAATTCAAGGTTAATTAGGCTGTGAAAGTAAAAATAGTGTTTCCCCACTACATCCTTGCATTTGGAAGATTGCATGTATCTTTGCAGATTTATTCTGATAGCCTCTCTGGATGTTTTCAAATCCCCAGGAGAGTCCAGGGAAAGTGGGACACAAACCTCAGCTTCTGGACGGGATAAGTTTTGACAGCAGGCTGGGTTAGCTGGAAGGCCATGTTGTCAGACACTGTGGACAGCCTTGTACTGGGAAGCAGCTGGAGCATTAAAAGCCAAGTTCAGACCATTGGTAATTAAAAGAGGTTATTGCTGAAGACGTAAACCATGAGCTAGTGCTAACGATAAGCATGTTTAATTGGTAGGTTCAAACAACTGTTACTCTACTTCCCAAATAGTTGGTGTGGGGGACCTATTTGGTCCACTGATGCTAATCCTTGAGATATAAGAGTGCGGCTTCAAAATTCAGCAAGAATTTTGTGCAGAGATTGACAGTGGTGTGTCAGTGTTTAGACAACTGGCCTGCATGGCTTGGATGAGTATGGGCTAATCAGCCTTGTTCTATGCATACCAGTGGAAAATGTCGTTGAGTTGAGTGCATAGAAGAGAACAGAAATACAACGACTAGCATGGCTTTAGATGAAGGTTTCCTAGTCAAGTATTTAATTTCTAGTTTCAAGTATTCAAGTCAAGTATTTAATTTCAAATATTTTATTTCTAGTTTCATTTATCTGGGAGATGACAAGTCCGTCTGATAAAGTAACAGCATGTTTGTAGTCTGCTTAGCATTTCATATTGCACATAATTTGAAATCTTATAACGTTCTGATTTTTTTTTTTATAATGGAATAAGATTAAAAACCAGCTGACAGTTATCAGAAGGTAATTATCAGTTGGAAGTCACTTGGGTTGTAGTTTGAAGGGCTTCCTCCAGGATTAGCGAGGGGAACAGCAGTGAGTGAAAATCTGTGCTTGTAGGATGTGTCGTGGTTGACACAAACACTGGTCAGACAGTGAATAACTACGGCAGGACTGTCATAGTGTGACCTGGATCACTTATTTCACAGAATCTGTTTAAAGAAAATGCATTTTAACCAAGCTAGAGGCAATTACATACCTAGGAACGGGGAATGCAGAGCACAGAGATAAAAACGCGAGGCTTAGAAGGACTCAGAATAGATGCATTAGTGATATAATCGGCAGTCAGCTCCATTGAGCACCTGAGTTTGATTTTCAGAGAGCAGTTGATCTGGGGGGAGAATCACCAGCACTGGGCAGTTCATTGAATCCTAAAAGAGATGGGGCCAATTGCCTTCTGAAAGTCACCCTCCCTCTCTTGAATTCAGAGTGCTGAATAACCTTAAGATGGCTAAAGTGAGGTGAGATAAATTGCAACCTCTTCTCCTGTATCTGTTATTTTATATCCATATCTAGTTTAGGTAGGACTAGTATAGGAGTATTACATCAGTTTTCTGGCTTCCATATTCTTAAAATGTCATTGAAAGATTGAACAAAGTGCAGACAGGAACCACGAAACTTTAAGTGTGGCATAAAGTGCCTTATGGTGAGATAATGCATGAGCTTTAACTACTTCATTTATTGAAAAGATGAGAAGTGACTTGATTACAATGTAAAAGTACTTTCCCAGGGAGAAAATATCAGGTACTAAAAGGCTCTTTAGCATAGTATAGAAAGACATAATAAGAACCAAATGCCAGAAGCTGGAGACAAATTCCTATTAGAAATTAAGCACCAGTATTAGTAGCACTTCAGTCACACACAGGTTGCTAGGTTCTGTGCAGAAGAAAGAAGATAAAATTTAATTGTCTGTGGTACACAGGAGTTCAGGCAAATTGGCCTGGTTGTTTCTCTTCATCATGAGCCTTAGGAATCAATAAAACCAGAAATGTTTTCATAAAAATGTTGCTTTATGTTCAAAACTACCTGCAAAAGTGTGGTATTCTTCTTCCTTTAAAGGATCTAGTGCGTTTCTAAGCCAAAGCAAGAAGTTTTAAATTAAATCATTTTTAAAATACTTTGTGTTGAAGTAATTGCTGTCTGCATTATTCAGGGGGAGCAGGCTTAGATTTCCAGATGTAATAATATTTCATCCGATAAGGCATTGGGAAAAATTACAGGCATCTCAGAAAGAGCCCTGTGTTACTTGACATCACTTCTTCTAAGTGTTTCTGTTCTTTCAGTGACATTGTCAGAAGGAACTGACAGTGACAGTGTACTACCCTGCACCGACAGCAAGACAAGAATGTTTTTTGGAAGGAAATTTCAGATCATGAGAGTTAATCAAGCCATTAAGTAGAGAAATGCCCCTTCTCTTGTTATGCAAGGTGTAAATTTTACACATATTGCACTGGCTATACCCCAAAGAAAAGGTAAAAATTGACACCACCACCCCTCTCCATGCACTAGAACATCATAGTAGAAATACAGACCCCAGAAATATTTTGCCACGGTCACTTCTTTCTTCCTTTCTACATAAGGGTGCTTTTCGTTTTTAGGCTTACAGACTTTTTTTTTTTTTTAGAGTAGGCTGGTACTATCATCCGGTAGGCGTTGTTGCTTTAGGCAAGAAGGTGTTCACATCGGATGACAAAGTGACTGTTACAGAGGTGAATGTGGGGAGAACAGTATTAACTAGAACCTGGTGGGTGATCTTCTGTGTTATGAACAGCTAGATTTAGTTTCTCTTTCCTCAAGTGTTAGCATATGTATTACTTGCTTTTTATCATAAGATGAAAATTAATTATTTTTCTGAAAGTAAAAATGAAATTAAAGCTTATCTTATACACCATTACTTTGGGATACTTTGGTGGTTAGGTTCTCGTTGTGTTTTTTTGTTTTGTTTTGTTTTTTTCCTTTTCTTGAACACTGACTGTATTCAATGCACATTTCTGGAAAACCGTTCCTAGGTGAGTTGAGTGCAACAACCTGCAGAAAGAAAGACTGCCCAGTTACCATCCTCTTATTGAAAATTTCATCTTTGTGATTCATTCTTGAAATGTAAAACATCCAATGGCAAAATAAAGAGGTGTTGAGGATACCTGCTGTGGAAGCATGTTTTTCCTGCTTTTTTCTTCAGTGTCAAAATAGCAGAGATTTTAGAATATAATTTGGGATTTGGGAACTTGTAATTACATTATATTTAATAAATACTGAATTAGAATGCTGAAACAGAATTCAAATATTGACTGTGTTGGTGAATTTTATTTTAATGTCCAGTTTTGCTTTTTTTTTTTTTTTTTTTTCCTACTAGATAAACTTTCCCTGGAAGGAATAGTGGTGCAACGTGCTGAATGCAGACCTGCAGCTAGTGAAAATTATATGAAACTGAAAAGGTAGGACAGCTCTATTAGAAATGGATATGTAGTGTCTTACTTTGATGCTTTTATTGTTGTCTTCCTAGGGATGGAAGCAACTTCAGCATTTTTGTTGTTTTATATAGGATTTATGCAGGATTGGAACTGCTCTTAATTTTGGGGTGGATTTACTGTAAAGGAGTGGAGGCTGGCGTGAGGCTTATACCTCCCTCTGGTGTTGTCTGGTGGGGTGGTGTGGACTTGTGCGTTTCATTGTGTACAAAACTCTTATTAGAACACTGATATGAATGCATGTCTGTATTTAAATGTGATCAAAACAGAATTTACTGAAGCCTTAAGGGTTTGTTTGTCTGGTTAGGAACAGCTTCTGGTGTATAGGTGTCTATGTGGATTGTCCAAAGTGAATTCCACTTAACACTTAAAACTGTGCCATGCTAGACAAAGAGCACTTCTCAGAAGATATTTAAAATGCCCAGAATCAGAAAGGGTTTAGGGAGAAGTGTTCAACCTAATCTGGGACGCTTGCTAGACAAAGTAATGGAAGTGACATGGAAATCACAAGACACAAATTTTACAGTCTCAGTGACTTCGGAAAATTTCATGCGATACATCTAGAAGTCACCATGTGATTCATATATCATTTGCATAATTAACTTGGTGATGCTCTCTATTAATAAATCAGATTTGGAATTCAGTCATGCACTATATTAAATACATACATATTTTAAATGTGAGTTTTCATTAAATCATCCTCTTACGTTGTTAGTTGGTTGTATATAGAGAAATGCAAGGCAGGAAATTTCAGAAAGACAATTGTCAGTGTTACAGACTTAGTTTAAAAACCTTCAAAATAAATGCAGAAAAAGCAAAATGATGTTTTGATGTTTTTCCCCAATTCCCGATCTGTTTTCTGTGCATCATATACCACATTTACAGTATCTTATGTTTTATTAACTTCCTCTGCGATCTAAACCGCTCCAGTATTTCCTTATTGTGTTTATTCAATTCTGAGACGTTATGTTCTAGCTGCTGGCAAATCAGTGCCATAACTTTGCTCATGTGCAGTGAGCTATTTCATTTCAGACTGTGTTCTCTGATTGCTGTCATGATTTTTGTCATCAGTGTGAAATGGAGTATGAAGCAAATGGGATGTTACTAGAAAAGGACTCATTTCAATCTGGCTAATTTAAATGTATATGAATATAGTCTGTGCAATGTATTTGCTTCATAATTGTTTTAATCACAGGTTGCTTGATCCAAGTGCTTTTTTGCATTTTGTACACAGCCTTCTGTTCCTCATCAGAAAAGCTTCCGTGGTAAGGCCACAGCAGGAGGCCAAAGCCAAACTGACGCACTACCCAAACTTCCAGTTTTTCAGCATTCTACTTTCTGTCATGCGCACATGCGTGCCCCTTCTGATCTCAGATTTTTTTGTGTGTAGAACTCCTAGAGGAGCAGCAAAGACATAAACCATGAAAGCAGGTTTTGTCTTTGGAAGCACCGAGAAGCTGAAAACTGACTGTACCCTTTTTTTTTTCCTTTGCTGTAAAAAAATTGTCAGGCTGTGTATGCCTGGTTTCTAACTTTGCACGTTGTTAGAAGAAAAAAATAAAAATCTCATCTGGTGGAAATCAGCATGAGATTTAGCAGATCTAGCAGTCAGAGCCTCAAAAGAAATTGGTTTATGTCCAAATACCGTTTCTGGTATTTCAGTAGCAGAATCTAACTTTTCGCTCCCTTCTTATTCTCTCCCACCCTCAGCATGGTGCAGTGTGTATTTGTACTGGGGAAAAAAAAAGTGAGAGCATTGAAGATAAACCATATAAATTATAGAATTGTGTTATATTAAACCATTTTTATTCCCTTTTTATTTACTATTGTGCTTTACATGAGAGAGACTCTCCAAAGGTGGAATTGATAATATTGAGAAAACAGCAAATCTGTTGTGTAGGCTTCAAGTGCTACAACAGTAAATTGACTTCGGGAAGGAAATAGAATTAAATGATAAGTGCAGTTGCTTCAAACTTTGAAGACCTAGAAAATGAAGTTAAGCTGCACACTCCAATAACTCGAATCGTTTGTTTTCCAAGAGCTGGCAGTGACCAAAAGGAATTAGATGCTTCCCTGGTATCGAATGAAGATACGGATCCCTCCTCTTTTACCCTCTGTATCTGGGTGAAGGAAATAGGCTAATAGGTAGGACGTGCTGCCTCCCATTTGGTTTCTGTCCTGTTTTGTAGAGTTTTGACGGGAGGACGGAGTGATGGTCTTGTGACGGGCCTGCCAGCAGTTAGGTGGGAGATGAGTGTGATACGTGGGTATTGGGACGAGTAATGAAAGCACAGAATTAGACAACAAGTACATAGGGGTGAAAGTGTTACCAAACCTAGCACGATTGTTGTTTTTTCCCAAGGAGCGGCCTTTGATTTGATTATGGGAAGGCTGTAGACAGCTTACATTCAGAACCATTTAAATACAAGGTACAGATGTGTCTCCTGTCAGAAAAGTTAAACAGAAGTTGCGTGACCTTCAC
The DNA here is from genome assembly GCF_011077185.1 of Oxyura jamaicensis. Taxonomy (NCBI): domain Eukaryota; kingdom Metazoa; phylum Chordata; class Aves; order Anseriformes; family Anatidae; genus Oxyura; species Oxyura jamaicensis. Next base: position 174,739,855 of record NC_048893.1, read on the forward strand.
TTGCTATTTTCTCTACTGTCATTATCAACTTTTGTTGTTGGCAGATTTATTTGTTTCATTTCCCTGAACTTTAGGCTCTAGAAGGGGAACAAATGCCGTGAAACACTCGCTGTCCTGTACTAGCAAAGCTTCATGCTACTGGATTTCTTAGATTTTTTTTTATTAACCATGTGTCTATTCTTTGTAATGCCTTAATGGTAAGTTACACATTTACAGTTACTGCTGGTGATGCTGTTGCAGCTTGTTGGAAAACAATATGGGGTTTCCAAGCACCTGTTCTGATACTTGTTTTGTGGTAGTGGATCTTACGGTCCTACTTGAAAATATTTCGACTATGTGGTGAAAAAATAGACTCTCTTCCCAACTGCAGGCAGTTTTACTGTGTGGTGGTCACAGAAGAGACTCTTCTGCAGTGCTACTCCTGGCTGCTACTCCCCTGCTTGCCCCAGGCCTCTGGGACACTGGAAGACGATGGTGTGCATCCTGTTGCAGCAGAGGGTGTATGTCACGGCTGGGGTTACACGTATGGCTCTTTATACAGCACACACTCTTTGTCATGTGCCCCACCACACGTCACCCTAGGCAGGATGCCTTCCCCTAGGCAGCCTCCAGACCCACCCAGCTGGTTCCACCCAAACTAGATTATGTTCTCCATCTCACTGTAGTCGGCTCTACGCCATGAGGAGGTGTTGTCTCTCACTTAATGTTGTCTCTTAAGCTTAAGAGATGTTCATTTGCATTACGTTCATTCCATGGTCCCAGCGTTGCATTGCTTTGGAGTTAATGACTTCCCAAAGAGAGGGGTCCTCCAGGAGGCTAGTGTGCGTTGTCAAGAACTGGGCACAGGGAGAGAGGAGTCCCCCAGGCAATCGGGATCCCCACAGGCTCTATTTAACTTGAGAGGAAAACAAGATAAGGCTTTGATAGTTAGTCCTGAGGTGTCTTTGCTATGAACAGAAGAGAGAAAATGGGGGACTGGCACGCACCCCATTTCTAATTCTCTCCAGCATATTACCTGCTTCCTTTCTTGCACAGGTCCTTACCTTGCTCCTGTCCTTCCCTCTGACCATGGCTGGCCCACTTCCTCCACAAATCTTGCTCAGTCTGCTCTTCCCATTTCTGTTTTCTTCTGTTCCTCCATTTTCTCACAGAACAACTTAGTTTTCAAAAATAAATCGAACGCATTGGTATCCTAGATGCTCCAACTGCATTCCGTTTTGAGGAAAGTTGAGAAAAACAACTCGGGGAGCGACTTCGGCACAGCTCTGATTCAACCTGACGTATTATCAAGATCAGTAGCTACAACGAGTTCCCTGGGATTGCTCAGATAGTTCGCAACGTGGTAGCTGGGTACCAGACTAACAGTTCTCGGAGGAGGCTTTGAAGGCACATGCAAGCACTGCTCAAGTATTTGATGAATGTGATGTTTGATAGAGCTTCCCCGACAGCAGTGCATGGCACGCAAAAACTGGGAGAAAATCACAGTCCGTGTTTCATTCTCAATGTTCTCCTCAAATGTTGATTGCCTTTCACAGGTTTTTTGGACGCTCTGGATCAGGTATACGTAATCTGAATTACTGAACTTTCCCAAACTGCGTGTCAGATTGAAAAAAGGAGTCAGAAAAAAGATTTTGGAAGGCAAGATCTGACATTTAAAACTGCAGCGAGGTTGTAATCTCTATGATCTCTCACACAACTTAAAAACACAACTTGAATTATGATTAGTGAAAATGGTATTTGCCAACGTGGCAGCTCATAACAAGGTTACAAGAATTTTGTGTGTCGTCTTGCTTTTTCTGCGAAAAGGTTTCTACAGAGAATGTGATGGAAGCCCTTAGAAAAACTCCTGGAATAAACACGTATCGGGCGCTTTTAGGAAAAACGGGCTGTAAGCTGTTCTGGAATAATTTATCATCTTCCACCTTTGAAAAGTCACATTTCTTTATAACTGTATTACATAGGTTGCCAGAAGTCCTGACATTTGCTGGTCTAGGCCAGGCAAGTGAAATTTAATTAGTGTAGACGAGTTGAACTATTTGCTCGTCTCCTCAAAAATACTGTTGAGAGTATTGACTGACAGTTTAGAATATTGCTGAAAATGAACATTACGCCAGTTTTTTTTTCCCACATACCCCCTACTAGGAAAAGAAAATGAATAATTTGACCGGCATGCCACTTCATGTATATTTTGGTAGGTATGCTCAGTTGGCTACGAGTTCCCTTTCAAAATAAATATGTATGAAGAAACCCGTGCGTTTTCCGCAGCAGCTGATGTGCTGCGCAAATGCTGTTCGGTTTGTTTGAAGTGGGAGGCCGCTTTTACGCACAGCTGAGGCTGCGTCTTCTTGAGTCAGTGTCACCACGATTTTCAACCACTGAAGATCAATTTCTTTGTCTTGAAATGAAATTCAGCTTAGTTCCAAAAGGTGTTCCCTAATATCTTTTAAGTAACTCACCAAATACTATTCTAGCTGGGAACAGTTGGACTGCGAAGTAGTCGATCCTTAAGTTTCTTGCTCCATTTTTTTCAGATTTTTGGAACAGAGTAGGAAAGAGAAGCAAGTAAGAAAAATAGGGTCAAAGTGAGATGAGTTCATCAGCATGGAGGAGCAGTTATTCCTCATTTCAGAGTTGGGAGAGTTGATTTTGTTGGTTTGCTACGTATTGCGTTGTAATCTTAGGCTCTTTTCTCTGTCTTTTCCCTTCCATTTTGTCTGTCATCTTTTACTATTCTTACAAGTGCTGTTCGGAGATTAGATTTTAATAGGTCTGCTACATTACCATGCTATTTCGTGCAGTGATATGAGACAGTTGCAATTTTGGATGTTGCTTCTGGCCATTATAATAATGTTAATAAAGAAGGAATAATCTACTGTTTGTAACACAGCAGGTATTTTATCACATTTCTCTTAAACTCACATAGGTCAACATACCTTTTTGGCCCATTGTTGTCTTCAGGTTCTCTTAGCCAGGTGTATACAGGCTATTTTAGGAAAGGAAAGGAAAAGAAAAAGCATGTGACTTTTTTGTTCAATACACTGCCTAGCAGAAGAATCATATTACTTATGGAAAGCAGATACTCTAATCTTAAATTTTGCATAGATAATTGTTGGATCACAGAGTCCCAGAACCATCTAGGTTGGAAGAGACCTCCAAGACCGCCCAGTCCAACCTCTGACCTAACACTAACAAGTCCTCCACTAAGCCATATCCCTAAGCTCTACATCTAAACGTCTTTTAAAGACCTCCAGGGATGGTGACTCAACCACTGCCCTGGGCAGCCCATTCCAGCGACTAACAGCCCTTTTAGCTTCCTTCATCTTGCAAATGCATGGAGACACAGGATGAAAAAGTGGGCTTCCTTGCTGGATAACTTACTGTTCTCCTTTCTCTTTTGCCTTAAAATGGCTTTGTTACAGTGCAGCATGAAATTTGTCTTCTTTATGTCTTAAATTTTTATCAATTCCAGGTGACGGGCACACCTGCATTTCTCTGGAGTCGCAATCATGTGGTGAGATGCTGCTGGGATGCTGTCATGCTTCTTCATAGCTGGCATACAGAATGTTTCCTGAGTTTTTTGGAGGAGCCTGGCATGAAGGTCATTTTCAAAATGAATAGAGATGTTTAGGGATGGGCATTTAAGAAGGGCTTATGGCAAATACTGCATGGATTTTTTCCTTATACTCTGGGGAAGGAAAACAACAGTTGCAATCGTAGAGCTCTCCTCGTCCTGTTTCTTTATACAGGCTTCATGGAACAATGTTCCTCTTCTGCTGGTTGCTGTGCTCCTTTTCGCCTGCTAGCACAGGCGTTGCATTTAAGAGCATATCTAGTTTGCCTTTGTGGTAATTAGCCAAAAAGCATCCATTTCCTTGTTATCTGCTGAGAGGGGCAAGGCTAAAAATAGTCACTCTGTAATATGTTCCGGCTCCAGTCGTAGCCAATTTCTTCAGACTGAAAAAAGCCGCATTCAGTACCAGCACCCAGCACCACAAGTTCTGGGTGCTTGTGTTTCCAGCAAGCCTAAATGTCAGTGACACAGAGTCCTTCTCTGGGAACCAAAGTCTTTGGGGTCGTACAGCGCTGGAGGTCTTTTTACCTTCCTGCTACCAGCCCTACAATACTTACAAAGATGTCTCTTCCCATAAGGTGCTTTCAGGTTTCACGGAGGTATTTGGTAGGTAGGAGGGCCACCACTTAGGGACATCATTCCCAGGGTTTAAGCAGTTCCTTCTTTTCATCTTCTTTTCCATCTGTAGTGTGGATGTCGCAGTGTAGTGGGTGAACACCTCTAAAAGGGAGTGCAAGTTTAACTGTCATGACTTACCCTGTGTTATTAGCCATACTAACCTTCTGTTTTGTTTGTTTACCATCATGATTGACCCTGTCAGGGAAGGTGGGATAGCTCGTTGGTATACAGCAGGCCATTTCTCTATCAGTGTCAGAGTTCAGGTGTTAATCTTAGGTTTCTGTGTTGCAGAGCAGAGCCCAGGGAAGCGCACGGATCTCTCCCTAGCCACCATGCCAGATGCTACAGTCATGCTGAGCACCGCGGGTGTTCTGGGTTCTGCAAAACTGCTTTGGCAACTACCAGCCTTGACGAGCTTAAATTTACACAATATGTAGAATGTCAGCACCACAGTACATCTTCTATTTTTAAGCAACTTTGTTCACATACTACTGATGATATTTGCAATTTGTGGAAGATCAGTAGACTAGTATCATCCAACAGCTACCCTGCTGCCAAGGAGCTCCAAAAATTGTGTGATGTCACCGAGTACTAAAAAGTTACCCTTGTGCAAAATCACCAGGTGGCAAGCTCTGTTGGTGACGTATTGATTTCCTGTCTCATTCAAAGATTTCTGATTTTTTTGGACAAAAAGACATTGAAACAGCTGTCGGAAGGGTGACAGGGTGCATGTACCCTCCAAGTAGCACTTGTTACTTGGGCTATCACCATGTTCAGAAAAAGTCACAGATGCCAAACCATCCATCCTCTGTTTCTGGTTCTTTTTTTGCAGGAGTGTCTCTCTGTAGAGCTCCAATGCTTCTCAAACTGGGGTTCCCTGTGAGCAAGAGTGTTTTAATTTCTTGAGACATGGGCAAAATTCCAGTGGGAGCTAAACTGCTCAAGTCCCATAGGGCCAGCTGCGCCATGTGGGAAGCGAGCGGAGGTATCTCCTGTGCTCCTCACAGGCTCTGTGGGTGGAAAAGATCCCAGCTTTAGAAATTAATTACAGCATTTCTTATTATGGGAGAATCTTTCATTCTCTGAGTACCTCAGATACTCATACATGATGTTGAAACACTGCGTCAGTTAGTACGCAGACACAATCCAGAAACATTTTCAGAGGGAGAATATTATGCAGTCACCTGCCAGTGCCCAAGTCTGGGACGTTTTAAAAAATGTCTTGGGAACTGAATTAAAATGAAAACAATAAAGTGAAAAAGAAAAGTAAGTTACTTTTTTGTTGTTGTTTTGTTTTTAGAGTTGTAATGTAAAATCCCTTGAATTTTAGTGATCCAGAATTCTTCAACTTTTTACCCCCAGATTATGTGGATAGAGAAAATGAGACTGCAAGAATCAGAGGCCAGCAAGTTGTGCTTAAGTTGCCAATGTTGTAGAAGGAACTTCTAAACTCTAGTGTTTATATTACCTACTTTTCAAAATCTAGTGCAAATAATTTTCAGTGTTATTTTTCACAAAATCTCTTCTGCAGAAAGTTACTTTCCACAGCTTGAAAGAAGCATAAATGACTAAAAGGGACCAATGCCTAAAATATTTCTTACATAGGTTCATTTTATGCAAAATTTAACAATTCTATAAAAATGATGGTTTTCAAGCTTTCTATTTTCCATGTCTTCACTTACATGCAGACACATCAGCTCGTTGCCTTAAGGGAAACGTATACTGCTATTTTAATTCCGTCACCATTGCAAAAGTAACATGGCTGTGAGAGAACGAGACGGTTTCTCTTTTAAATGGTATTTTATCAACAGAATGTAACTTAAATGTCAGTGTTAGTGATGTGCAAAATATGAAATTATTCTTTAGTTAGGAGGCTGCATTGAAGTCTGCAAGTCACTTTGTGTTTTATTTTAAATGGAATACATTTCTTTAGTGAACCTTGTAGATGATAATCATACAGTTCCTTACAATGAACAACTGGTATTTCTGCCAAGCTGTCGTCTCCTTTGTTGGCAGTTAGTGGTTTTGGCTGGGATTTAATCGTTGTCAGGTCAGTGTCTGTGATGCTTCACAGAAAATTTTATACTCTCCAGTAAGCCAGTACCATCAGTGGAGCTGAACAAGTATGTATCTGCAGTGGTAGAGTTACTGCGAATGTGTCCTAAGGTATGTTTGCCACATACTACAGCGTCAATGTGAAACCATCATGGGGCTTTATTCATAGCTGAGGACGGAATGGGAAGTTTTTCCTAAGCTACCCTTGCGCCTTGAGTGCCTTGAGTCATGTATCCTGCCAGGAAAGTGTTAAGAACACTGTGGGCTTTCTGCCACTCAGCTCCTACCTTTCCTGCTGCCTGTGGCAGAAAGCTGGAGCTGAGCAATCTTCTGCCAGCTCCACATCTCAGTCTCCATCGAGCAAGAGATTTCCAAAAGCCTGGCTAGATGCTTTGCAGTGCTAAAGGCACTTCTGGAGAGCCTAGCCTGCAGGTCAGGCACTGTACAGTGCATACCTTTATTTTCCTTTTGTTTCTTAATAGGTTAAATAACCAATTAAGACAGCCCTCTAACTGGTATCAGTTTTTCTCCTAGGACCTTCATAAGGAGATCTGCCAGGTGTAGTGGGACTCACAGCAACATGTACACAGAGGGAAGTTCCTTGTAGCATAGCAGGTGGAGAACATGATCATTTGTCTGCACTGATTCTCCCTCCTTTCCCACTGCTGCTGAGCACAGTTGTGTTAGGGTTTGTACTGGCTCAAAACAGCCAGCAGGCCGTCTGCATCCTGATATGCTTTAAGACATGCATTTTGAGAGCATCCAGATTTTGGATATGGGCCTAATCAGCAGTGGTGGCAACAGTAATCCAGCTGTTTGTCTATAAAGTGTGCACGTTTGCATGTTTCCAGTGAGATCTTTGTAGACAAAATATCCAGGAAAAAAAACAGTTTCTGGATAGTGCGAAACTAAATATGTCAGACTGTGTCTAGGAGGATCATACTGCTTGGACAGCAATGTCACAGCTGCACAGAAATGGTGAAGGGGCCAGAAGAAATACAGGGTTATACACCGTACCTGCTGGGAATTATATGTTTTTCAAACATCTCCCGCAGTGCATAATAATCAAAGGAGGTAAAAACAGTTCATTCAAGGTATCTCATAAAAATGAATGGCTGTACCTATACTTTTTCCTTTACAAAAGCTGAGCATCCAATTTATATGAAAGCAGGGGTAGATTATCTTTTTTGACAGACAATTTCTTTTGGTCAGTGGTCATTATTATACTCTATATTTGGATGTCTTAAAGTACAAGTGGTTTTATAGTTCTGCAGAATTAGTGGTTTCTCAGTGTTTCTTCTGTCAGCTTCATACATTAAATGAGTTAAGACACAAGGGCATTTGACAGTTCTGAGTAAAAGAAAACTGAGTGAGCAAGCTTTGGTGGCAAGGTATAGTATAAATTGGAACAGAGATGGCATGCTGGTATGTGAAATTAAATTTTCTAATAGAGTATAGTAAAGCAAAGCTGCTAAATAGAAATAGCAAAAAAAAAAAAGAGAAATGTGCTTATTTTCATCCAAGTTCCTGACACACCTGAACGTTGATAATATTCTGCATCCAAAGTGATTCTGCACAACAGACTACATATGCTATTGATGTCCCTATATATCATTATCTTTATATATAAACGCATACATATGATCAGCTGCTCGGTCAAAATGAAATACTTTTTTCTCTCTGGGATGTGTTCTCTTTATTAAGGTGCTGTAATTTAGCTAAAGCCATTTCCAGCTGGTCCATCTCTGAACAATGCGGCACATCGTGTGTGCACCCTTGCAAGGTAGAGGTGGGTGGCAGTGCAGGAGAGGGACTAAAAATGGGGTGTTTTGGAGCACGTACAGATTTTTCCCTTGCACTCCCTGTCTGTTTCTTTTCTTCTGTCCCTCGCTTTTCCTTTCCTTGTCAACCTCCACAGTTATCTCACTCAGCCTTTAGGTGTGCCAGATGCTCCCACTGTTGCCAAGCAACATCAAGATTTGCTGATAGGAATTTTGGGTAGCCCTTTCTTTACTCGGATGGAATTGCAAGTGACTTTATCCAGGTTGACTCGTACAATGTATTTTACTGATGATTCATATTTCATTTTACAAATAACTAATGCCAGAGGTAACAAACTTCCACCTTTATTAATGTATTAGTCCAGCCATCCTGGCAGACATTGATTGAGAGCAGCCCTGAGAAGGACCTGGGGATGTTGGCTGATGAGAAGCTCACCATGAGCCAGCAGTGTGCACTTGCAGCCCAAGAACCAAACGGATCTTTGGCTGCATCAAAGGAAATGTGGCCAGCAAAGTGAGGGAGGGGATTCTCCCCCTCTGTTCTGCTTTCGTGAGACCCCACCTGGAGTGCTGCATTCAGCTCTGCGGCCTCCAGCACAAGAAGGACATGGACCTATTAGAGCAAGTCCAGAGGAGGGCCACAAGGATTCTCAGAGGGCTGGAGCACCTCTCCTATGAAGACAGGCTGAGGGGGTTGGGGTTGTTCAGCCTGGAGAAGAGAAGGATCTGGAGAGACCTTAAAGCGGCCTTCCAGTGCCTAAAGGGGGCCTACAGGAAAGCTGGAGAGGGACTCTTGGTCAGGGATAGGACATGGGGGAATGCCTTTAAACTAAATGAGGGGAGATTTAGATTAGATGTTAGGAGGAAATTCTTTACTCAGAGGGTGGTGAGGCCCTGGCACAGGCTGCCCAGGGAAGGTGCTCAAGGCCAGGCTGGATGGGGCTTTGGGCAACCTGGTCTGGTGGGAGGTGTCCTGCCCATGGCAGGGGGGTGGAACTGGGTCCCTTCCAACCCGAGCCATTCTTTCATTCTGTGACATCTCACAGAATCCTTTCTGCCGCAAGCCCCAAAAGACCTGCTAGAAATTAACAGGTACAGCACCATCTTTCAGGTCCCAGACACTCAGGAACAGTAACTGAGAGAAGTGTGAACAGTCTCTTTCGTGCAGTCCTAGCCAAAGTTAATGCCAATTATGTATCTGTGTTAAGTTTTTGAATACTTCAGGTTTTTTTTTCAGAAATATCTAGCTAACCCTGTTTTAATACTAGTGGCAGAATCAGGAGGAACTGTACCCTGCGACATGTAATACAAATTGGAATTACTGTCCTGCTGTTCCCTCAGATTGTGTATGTGCTTGAGTGCTGACTGAGACCTTGCCAAAGAGGAAGATAAAAGAAGTAGTAATGAATTAGGAAAAGAAACAGCTCACCCAAGAGCTTTCCTCTGCTCCTTCTGCTCTTGGACTGTGTTCAATTCTGTGGCTTTGTACAGAGCTCCCATTAATAGACGCAAGTTGGGGATTTTACAGGATTCATTTTTGTGACTAACTTAAGGCTCTGGCGTTAGGATTCCAATCCATGGAGACAAATGGGACGTCCGTCCTCCTACGTAATCGGTTGAACTGCCTTAATTCAGGTTAGAATAAGGTAGAAATGTGGTAACAGCTTTAATGTGAAGAATCTAAATGGAAGAAATAGGCCACTATAAGAGCTTAACTTTTCACAAGTCCAGACTCTTTTTAATCCCCAAACCATCACAATGACAGCAGCGCGACTGCTTCAAATTCAAGAGCTGAGGGAGGTGAAAAAAATATGTGAAATCATTTTGATTAAAAAAATAAAAATAAAAAATGGTTGGGGCTCGAAGCGGTGAGACATATTCTGGATGCCAAGCTTATTTTTAAAAGTTCTGGTGTCATGTCTGAAAGAAGGAAAAGAAAGGATCCTACCTGTCTGACACTTCAACTATAGCTCTGTTTGTGATGTTAGGAGAAAGCCCTGTGTTCAAAACCTGGTATAAGGCTGAATGTTATCTGTACTGTAGTTCATTTTTTCAACCTGGAAAACAGACAGGAGAAGCAAGAACAAAAAATATTCACGGCTAGATTTCTTTATGTGAAAAATGGGAGAAAATCCCAGCTTTCTGGAATATATTTTGAATTGAGAAGTCATCTTGAAAGAGACATTTCAGTGTATGTGAGTGTAGGCGGGAGTATAAAAACGTGCGATAAAAATAGCAGACTACATGGAAATCAACACTGATATGTGGATACATACCTGGAGATGTTATATGGTGATATTTGAGAGAGAAATATGTGGTGGGTCTGTATTTGTGCAATACTTTTCAAAATGCAAAACCTTAAATTATTAGTTCTCAAATTATATTTTAAATAATTTATTTTGAATTCTGATTTCAGGTCAGACATTGGCTCTTGTTGTTGCCTTTGGGTGCTATTTAGAAAAAGCAAGATCGTTGAGCAACATTGCATTTGGTGGTTCATTGTGGAAAAAGGACTTTTCAGCGAAGTTCTTGAAAAGTAGGCACTCTTTCTGAGAATGCAGGGAATAAGTACTGCATCTTAAAAGTCTGAATCTGTGATCAGATTGCTCAGAGCACTGAGAAATAGCTGCAGTGGAGAAATGACCTTTTAGCTGACAAGAGGTAAATAGATCAAAATCATGGTTTTCAAAACAAGTGGATGTTTTTGTAGGCTCTTGTAAAGCCTGTACGGATACAGCAAGCTGAGACTTCTCATACACGGTATTTTTGGTATCAGAAGCAAAAGGTGATTTCTGTAGATAGATACACCTTCATGAAACTGGAAAAGGTTGTTTTGTTTATATTTATAAAATAAACTGCCCTTCAAGTAGATATGGTAAACCAACTGAGAAAAAAACATCAGTACTTTTATTCAGCACTGTTTAAAGATTCTCGTAGTGTATCTAATGTCTTAGAAAAACACATTTCAGATGACGTCTTCAGTGTCAGTTGGTCTTTGTTGTTAACACTGTGATGCAGTAGCAGCATCTGTCTATGGGAAAGAAATTTATGATAAAATATACCTAATTATATCCCTAAGGAATTTATATTCACACATCTGATGAAACTGAATCATACAAGTACTTCTTGCTAAACTGTAGCAGAATCAAAGTGCCCATTTTCATTTCTACCCATGTATCAAAAGTCAAATGTACACCTAACCCCTTTTCCCTGTCATAGAACCTGTCATACGGTCCCTGTCATTCCCTGTCATACGGTCATAGAACCGTAGAGGTTCAATCATTAAGGTTGGAAAAGACCTGCAAGATCATCTGGTCCAACCATCCCCCTACCACCAGTGTCACCCACTAGACCATGTCCCTAAGCACCACATCCAACCTTTCCTTGAACACCCCCAGGGACGGTGACACCACCACCTCCCTGGGCAACCCGTCCCAGTGCCTGACTGCTCTTTCTGAGAAGAAATGGCTCCTCATTTCCAACCTGAACCTCCCCTGGCGCAACTTGAGGCCATTCCCTCTAGTCCTATCACTGGTTACCTGTGAGAAGAGGCCGACCCCCAGCTCCCCACACCTTCCCTTCAGGTAGCTGCAGAGAGCAATGAGGTCTCCCCTGAGCCTCCTCTTCTCCAGAACAAACACCCCCAGTTCCCTCAGCCGCTCCTCACGGGACTTGTGCTCCAGGCCCCTCATAGCCCTGCTCTGGACACGCTCCAGGGCCTCGATGTCCTTCTTGTAGTGAGGGGCCCAGAGCTGAACACAGCACTCGAGGTGCGGCCTCACCAGAGCTGAGTACAGGGGAACAATCACCTCCTGGTCCTGCTGGCTGCACTATTCCTGATACAAGCCAGGATGCCTTTCTACTGCAAGTCAAAAATAATATAAAATTCACTTTATTACTGTAACACAGACAAGAAAAGTTACCCTGGGTAACTTGAAGAGTTACCTACAGCAGTTACACTGCTGCATAATGGAGTAGGAGTAATGGTGTAGGTTTTATAAATTGATGCCTAAATCATCCAATCCAAGTAGTAGATTATTAAAACTTTTTATTGCTTTTTAAAAACTATTTTTAGCTCTATTTTGTATTAGTAGTTAAATATCCAATGCAGTATCTGTTGTAGGTGGAAGATGCTTTCCACAAACTGCAGTAGTTTATGGCACCATAGCAAGTATAATGCTAGCAAATAGTTCTTTCAGGTTTGAACCATTTAGTTACAAACAGGTATTTTTCTTCCTTCTCTGTCGTGAGGACTTAGAATTCCATGGTGTGGCACCATGAATTATCAATTAATACATCCTTTTGTTGTTTAAAAAAAAAAACACAACTCTGAATGTCACTTGGATATTAGTTTGTACTCTGCAAAGGATGTTTATTATATAACTATATATATATATATTTATTTTTTTTAAAAAAAGTTTTAATTTCATTAACCTGTATGTAAGTTAGGTTAGGAAATATTTTGTGTGCATGTGGTGATTGTTGTTTCTGAGCATGCCTAAGAACCAATGCACGTGGAAAATGATCTGTATGTTTATGCATTCAGTGAAGTATATTAGTTGCTGTGTAGCCTGTGCCTTTATAATCAAATTTGTCTGAACACAGATTGGAGTATGGGAATTATTTGGTTTCATTACTTTGTTCTTCTAACCTAAGAAGTTGTTTTCTATTGCACACCTCTTCAGATTTATAAATGTTCATAGTACAGCTGAGAGGTTTCACATGCTTTAATTATCTAAACATGTAATTTGTGAAAGTGTAGAAGCTGGCAAAATGGAAGAGATAGGATACAGTTCTGGGGAAATAAGTAGAATTGTATTTGTATCTTCTGTGCTTGTACTGGGACTTCCGATGGATGAAGGAAATCAAAATCTGTGAGGGCTGCTTGAAAAGCAGCTGCCTGGCCTGAACAGGGTGCAATCATTCATCTAAACTGACGAGAGGAAAGCCAGTAAGTTATGAACTGACTGATTGATAGTTTGCCAACAAAGATTTCAAACTTCAAAGAGGTAAAATACAGCTTTTTTAAATATAAGTAATCAAAAAAAAAGTAAAACAGTATTTAAAGCATCACACATAAAGTGTTAGCAGCCTTAGAGAATTATGTTTTAGATAAAGATACACAAGTTAGGAGATAAAATGGCATGCATATTTTACTTGTGGTCAGTAAATTCAAATGAATTTATGCACCTCAGTGACTTCATAGTCCCTGAACATCTGGGCTGCGAGGAACGAGCCCCTTGAAAACAATATCCTCTCTTGTAGAGGAATACAACCAAATTAAGCATCAGTAATTAGTGATATGTTCCAATCTGTACAAGGGCAGCTGTGTGATTGGTGCTGTGTAAATGTTACAGAGAGAAACATGAGTAATGAAAACAAGTGCCTAATTATGCATGAAGTAATTTGGAGTAGCATAGATGATGGGTAGATCAATTTCAGAAACTAATGGATGAAGTACAGGTGTCCTATATATCATCCAGAAAAGATGATTTATAAACATATTTGTCCAAACCTTGCATATGCAATAATTTTTAATGAAATAATAAACACAGAGTTCAAGCCTGGGTTTTAGGGGGTTTAGTGAGTGCAAAGTAAAAGTAATATTTAGTAGAAATACCTGAAAATTGCTAGAAAGAGAGCACAAGAGCTCATACTAAATTCAGAAAGATTGATGTTCTTTTAAGAAGTAAGGGAAAAATCTTGTTGTGCCATCAGCTGGGATGTTTCTGTGGGCCTTTGGATGTATTTGTACGTCTATATATGAAGTGACTCATGCGCAAGACATTTATGTGGCAAAATTTAAAGGTGAAGATTAAACGGCGATTTGAATTTACTGCTGTCGTGACATCCTGCACCAATGAAGCGGTTAGGACGGAGGAAGCCTTCCATCGACTGCAGCAGGTATTTAATCTAACTCTTTAGTGGTGGTACAGTCATATACCCTAGATGTATTGTGATGTAATACATACTGCTGGTCTTACTGGTCTGCCTCTACTATGTAAGTGAAGAAAATAGTGCTTTAAGGTTGCTGTGTTTTATTTTTTCCCCCTGAAACAAACTGCAAGATTGAGGCCACCCATTTTGCAACACAGGATGATTGAGCATTGCGTTGTCACCCAAGTGCTCTTCAGATAATCCAGCTTCTCACACTGGCTTGACAAATAATGTCTTTTCTCTTCATCGATCACTTCAAACACAAGCAAGTGCCCTGGACTCGTCTACTGTCTGAATAAAACAGATTGAACCTGGCTTTGTTTTCAGTTTTGAGTACGAATTGAAAGACCCCAGTGAGAGGAATTAAGGCTGAAAACAGTCATCTGATCGGAGCTCTTGGGGAGCAGACAGTTAGCACATGCTCCCTTATTGCGCTCTGTTAGGAGAAATTAGTGGGTCTCATCCAGATCATCCATCTTTCCTACTTTAAAAAAGTAAACGTTTGGTTTTGGTCAGAATGTTTCCTAAGTTAAAGGAAAAAAATCTTGAGGATTTGACATGATGGAAAGGTATTTCCACTTCATGGCAGTATTAATAAAAAAGGGAAAGAAAAGTCAGCTTTTAGCTATACAAAATCCAGCTGACAAGAGAATCCCTCCTGTTCAGGCACAGCTCCTGGCTGCAGTAGAAAGGAGCCTTTTGGAAAAAACTGTCAAAGTAAATGACTCAAAACAAGCAGCTAGTAGCTGATCCCGAAGGAAAACGAAGCTGTGTATGGTTTTTGTTTTTTTGTTTTTAAATAAACAAGATTGCAAGAAAGAAATATTTGATTCCATCAGCCATTTCTGTTCCTCATTAAGAAAGCCTCAAGCATGCTGTATTTTGACTTCTGGGTGGAGATTAAAGGGCAGTAGCAGCTTTACTGTCTCTACCTCCAAATGGATGTGTTTCTCCTGAGAGCCCCTCGTATAACACAAAACTTGTGTCTGATCTCCCTAATCTCCCATGTGAAGTACAGAGGATTAATATCCTACAATTGCTGCCTGTTGGCCCCTCTCTGTTTGTTGGTTATCTGTTCTCCTCCATATTGTGCCATTAGTCCTTTTAGGAGAAATTACCCTTTTTTATTTGTATCATTGTTTCTTGGCTATTTAAAAATACTCTTCTTGAACTCCTGCTCTTTTGCAGCATTTTCTGTCTGCATTTTCATTCTTCTTCATTAGGCTCCTGTCTTTAGGAGATGACCGATGAGAAGCCCCATGGGTGTCTGCACAGATACACAGGGTTCCCTGCTTGAGGCATTGATCTGGTTACGAGTGTGTTGCTTTATCCTACCTAAATGTAGTAATTCTCAAACTTTTGTTTTGAACTTTTAGTTCTTTTCTGTCATATCAGAGTGTAAATACCCAGTGTTGACATGGATGTCCACCTTGAGCAGGTAATTTAATTTCTCTTTCATTGGCCAGCAGGAAAAAAAAAATCACTTTTTTATCCTTCTATATGTTTTTGGCTGAACTCTAGCCTGCTTGTTATTCCAGAGCAGTATCTCTGTCTATTCACTTGCACAGGGCATGGCCCAGAGGGGGTTGTTAATGCTCTGTTTCATATGTCTGTGTCCGGGGGTCAGGAAAGGCATCACATTTTAGGTGGTTGATTTTATGCCGCATTTTCAACTGGGGAAATAGATGCATGAAGAAGCTGACCAGACCAGATTTGGAGAGTGAAACGATGGTGTTCCTCTTTTCTCTGCATGTCCTACCGGAAGCTATGTGGCACAGTCATTTCCAAGCTTCAAGCAAAACCAGATTCATCTTTTTTTTTTTTTCTTTTTTTTTCTTTTTTTTTTTTTTTTCCCTATGTCCATCTGTGTCTTCTGAGATTCTTCTTCCCTCTAAGACTCCAAAGTCAAAAGCCACAGTTTCAGAATAATACTTTCTCAGCTCGTAAATGCTTCCTTTCAACGTCTCTCTCTTAGATTTATTCCCAACCATAGGCTTGCAACAATATATGCCTTTGTATCTGTGTATTAGATCCCATGCTTCTGTTGAGATACCTCTGAGCAGCAGCTAATTAAATCTGCCACACATTTGGAATGACATTAAATTTCTTTTTTTTTTCTTGTCTACTGTGGCTGTTTATGACATTTGATTACTGGCCCAGTAATTAACATTTCTCAGGCCTGTCATTTCAAGTGAGTGAGAAGAAATCACATCATCTTATGCTTCCTCTTTCTGGACTGTCAGCTTTATGTAGCCGGAGTGAGCACGTAGCACATCCAACTCGTCAGCTGCTGCTTACTGACCTGTGTGGAGCTGTGCTGGAGCTACAGAGGAGGCACTGAGGTGGATTTGTGCTCGCTTTAGCTCAACAATCACTGAGATGCCCCAGTGTTTAACAGCCCTCTATACGGTTGTCCTTCCGGAGTTTATCCGTTTGAGCCCATATGCACTTGTAGCATCCATCCTGCAGCAGGGAGTTCTGTGGTTTATTGACAATTGCTGTTCTTAATGAAATACTGTTGCATTCATTAATCTTCCTGGCCTATCATCCTCGCTGCTGAGAACGCACAGAATAATGACATTGAAATCTCACACTGCCCTCTCAGATGTTTAACTCAGATGCATTTTTGCAAAGCTGGCGTATCAGGTGAGCACTTAACCAACACATCAGCCTGCTTTCTGCAGCAGGGCAGTTTGTGCAGCAGATGTCGAGGTTTCTGAAATAACCTGGCCAGCTGCCCTGGGACCGCTGGGCTCTGGCATCCCTGCGCAGCTCCTGCGGTGGGGACAAGTCACCGTGCTGGGGACAAGTCTCCGCTGAAGCCTTTGCAGGCGCCAGGCTGGAACCTAACCCGCTTTTTGTCGCTTTTGTCACCACAGCAAGCTATGGAAATGACACTTGTGAAGTGACAGGAATGGCATTAATTTCAGTCGGCAGCTGCTGAGGATACTGGGAAAGCATATTTTGTTTTGGGAACATCATGTTTGGGTTTCCAAAACAAAATTTTGAAGGATTTCTGTTCCATGAAAACTTTAAATGTTGGCTTAACTCCTGATTCAAGATTTTTTTTTTCTTGAAAACAAAAAATCATGTAGAAAAAAAATCACATTTCCAGCCAGCTCTACTTATGCTTCAGTTGGGAAATTATTTTTCTTTTTTTCTTTTTTTTTTTTTTTCTACACGTTATTGGTTAAAACTTTATTACATCCATGCTTTTTGCACTTGTAGTTCTCTCATCAGTGCAATAATTGGTAGTATCCCAGCGTGTTTCTTAATTTATATTTTTTTTTTTTTGCCTAATTTCCTCTCATTACTTCATTGCACAGCTTTCACATAACCTAGTTGCTTTTTGTGTACACCCCTGCCATCCACAAATGATAATGTTTTTCAGCTATTCCCTAGCCAAGCTCTACCTATTTATCTTGCGGACTTCTGATTACAGAGTAAATAAGCAGCTATGGAAAATACACATTCTCCAATGTATATTAGTAGAAGCAGATGGTGCAATCTGTTCATCGATGGAGTTCAGTTTCGAGAACTGATCTCAACTCATTTGCAGCAAATACCGCTCTGGTACCGTCTGTCGTGGAACATGTGCGAAGAGAGGAAAGTCCCATTTCAGGTCGTTTGCATTTCACCACGCTAAGGTGTTTCTTTTGTGTTACGCTGGGTGTTGCATACCAAAATACCCATTGTAAAGGCGTGTTATTTAAATTCACAAGGGTGTTCTTTGTAACTTGGTATTTTCTTACTCTTTTTCCTTACTCTCTTCTGTTTAAAGCTGTGTATCGCCAGTCACTTTTTCAAATTTAATTTTCATGCAGCCATTAATAGACTGTGCACTTGAGAAGAAGTGACAGCGAATTATTTTCTTAATTCATGGAAGGAAATTTAAAATTAATTATAACAGTGTTTCACGTAAGTTTGGCATTTTTTTCTATTGAAAAAAAGTTTCCTCTTTCCTTTGGAATGGAGGATTTTCCAAAATTATTCCAAGACCACAAAAGCTGTTTGTGTTCTTTTTCTGCTAAGGCAAGTACAGGAAAGAATACAGTGTATAGTACCTGTTTCCTTCAGCTCAGACAGATCCTGTAACCTCTAAAGCAAGAACTACTTAGGCTGAAATGATGAATTGTAGAAATCTTGAGTCTCTGTAGCTTGAAGAAGCAGGCTGGCAGAGGTAGCTTTCTCTTCTCCCCACTTAACCACAAACACAAAGCGTTTGCAGCTCTAGATACAGATGTTGTAAGCAATACAGATGGGAAAGCAGTAAATAATAAATAAATAAATAGGTAATTTATTTTCCATTTCCTTCAGCACTGGAAGATGTAAGAATCCTCCAAAATCTCGGGTAGTTAATAAAATTAAAGGATGGCAGTGGAGTAGAGCAAGTACTCTGAGAAGTCTTGCAGAAATAATATGATTATTTATATTATATATAATATTATATTTATAATATGAAAAGGTCCACTTGGAAGAAACTTATTGGGCTTTTTAGACTACTCTCTGCATTTTGAGAATTGAATGTTTGTTACAGCATTTTCTTTCTTTCAAGTGATTCTGTTTTCCAGTTCTTTCCTCTAGAGCATCCTTAGCTCCTCTGGACTTCAGGCTAGAATTTAAAATTTCATCTCCCACGCAAGTTAAATGCTGTCCACCAGCTCCAAAGCTGTCAAACGTAACAACTTTCACCAAAGGTGGTTTGCTTTCTAGGAGAACAGCCTAGAGATGCTCTTAACTTTGTGTACAGAGCCAGTAATTAATCCATGAGGAATGCGTACTTTAAGCTGATGGCATTGTGTAAAAAGAGAGGAACATAACAGGAGGCATAATGAGTTGGGAAAATAAAAATTGTTGTTTTGTAAAGTGGCAAGTATATGTGATATATAATGATTGTTCATAAAAATATATCATGTATGCCACTGAAAAGAGTGCGCATGCCCAGCAATTCACATAATTTTGAGCTCACAAAACATTTTGATAAAATTTACTGCCGTGTAACCTCTACAGGCAGTGTGTTATTTAATACAGGATACTTCTCATGTTGGTGTTAAATGTCTCAATATCTCGAATCCCAAGGTACTTTTTATGAAGTTACACATCAATTAGCATTTCTAAGATATGCTGCTTTACGCTGCCATTTGATACGGATTTGCATTCTGAATTAAAAATTGAAGCATTCTTATTCTCACAAATAATAGTGTTACAGCTTATTATATTTCATGCTTGGATTACTGATTTCTAGATTTGATTCCATACAGTTCTGTGGCAAACAAATGAAACTCACACAAAGCATCTCTTTTTGTATACATACCTGTTTTGAACTGCAGCTGTAGGTGTAATTAGGAAAAACTATGAAGAGCACTCTTTAAAATAAAACGGTTCTGAAGCTTCTTTCAAGACTTTTTTTTTTCTTTTTTCTTTTTTTTCTGTGGAGGACTTACTCAACTAAATTGTACTTGCATAGAGTCTGCTTTCACACAGATCTTAGGGACAAACCCAATTACACAGCTTCCTATTAGGGAAGCTAGACAACATTTGTGCCTCGGCCATTAACTGGTTTTGGAATTTGTCATGCCAGATGAATCTGTAATCAAATCTGTTGGTTTTTTTATTTAATAACAGAATAGGTACAGCTTCACAAAGTCTGGGTGAGTTTCAGTGTATTCACAAATAACAGACACTCTTCTGAAAGTCTCTAATTAAGAGGAGAATACTAATGTAGCAGAGCTGACTAGAGCATGGAGCTAAGTTTATTTCTTAACAAATAAGCTCTCTAGGGAATGTTCAAAAGATAATATTCTGAGCTACCAAGCTTATTTTTTTTTTTTTTTTCCTGAAACAAAGGCAAAGTTAGTTTTAAAGTGATATTATTGAAATTCAGAATTATGTCTTATGCTTCTGGGCTCAGTTGCCAGAAACCCTAGCCATTTCTTTGTTGTGCCTTCTGGTCATTGGGGTGTTTTTTAAAAAAACGTATCGGAAAGGTTTTTTAAAAGGTTTTTTAAAATCACTTTGAGAGTTGCAGCAGAGCTTGAAGCTGAGTCTTGAGCCAGAGCTTCCACGTCCTGAGGGTACTTTCAAAATATTTGGGAGATCTTGTATCAGGGCTAGGATTGATACGGCTGTGGCTGTGATGAGCACCTCTGAGTGCTCATCTTCTTTTGGCTTTTAGCTCAAAAGCCAAAGAAGTCATATTTTTTTGAAGTAAAATGACACTAACATTTGCCCTCTGCAGCAAGATTTCAAAGAACAGACCTCCAGGAAGGTGACTGGAGCCGGGCTGAATGATGCAGGGCTGGTGTAAAACCTTCCTTCACACAGCCTGGAGAGCAGGAGCTCATGACGGCAGTTCACCTCTCCCCATTGCCATCACCTCCCAACCATGAAGCAGCCCAGCAGCTCTTACCCCTTATTCCTGTGCCCTGTGCTCCATCCACACAGCCATGTGGCTTTGCCGTGGCTACGTGTCCCCTTGCTCTGCTCATGGGAGCACAGTCCCCACTCAAAGGACAGCCGAGGAATGGCGCAGCAGCGGCTTTCAAGTGGAGGTGGGCAGTGTGGTGGGAGAGGGAGCTGGGGAAGTGCTGGTCGTGCAAAACAGGAGGAGGTAAAATGTAATTAAGCTATTTGAACAAATAGAGAGCAGCAGCAGAGTGCAGTACAGTTGGCAATGGAAATACAGTTGGCTGAAAGAATGACGATAAAATTTAAGAAAAAATCTCTTCTGCTTTAGCTGATGCATCTTTCAGTGTGCTCTTTGGTTTGCTGTGCTTCATTTCTTTTTTGCGGCTAACACCAGAAACTGGTAAGTTTTTTCCATTAGAGGATAAGCAAGACTGCTTTTTCACATGGACTAAGGAGAAGGACGGGTTTCTCTCCCTTTGTGTGTTTGCTCTGTTGTTTATAGCGGAGGGTTCCTAGGCTTGCTGAGAATATGCACCTTGTCTTTTAACCTAATGCTGATTTTGCTTTTAAGTGTGTTTTCAGAGTTCAAATTGGTTATCTTTGCTTCCTGAAAAGTGTTGGGTGAGTTAATTCAGCAGCTTAGTGTGAGCATATGATTAAGCTATTGAACAGTGATGAACTGTGCAGGCGTACCCTTTAAGCTACCAACGGCACTATGTAGTCATTGGCACATTTACACATTTGCACGCGAAGTGCTTTCTTGGAGCAGTTTCATTTCAGTGCCCTTTGCAGCAGCCCCTTGCAGGTTGTTTCCAAGTCTATTTTAGCAGAAGGGAGGTGGATGTCCTCAAAAAGACAATCCGCTTATCTGGCACTTTCAGGTCTGCAGGCTAAGGAAGGAAGAGGCAGGGAAAAACCTGAAGTATTTGAGGCAGTGAGGTTTTCTAGGGAAGTAATCCAAATGCTTCCCAGCTTGCCACAAACTGTTAAATTGTTTACAGTAAATTTTAACTGGAAGATCCCCAGTGGAGCCAGATGCTGTGGCTGTTTGCAGAGCTACAGGGGGAGTGATGAGGTATCTGGTAAGTGGCATTTTAGAGATGGAAGTGCCTAGTTGGAGGCAGAGCGCTGGCAGCTGCAACTCCCTGAAGACATTGCTGAGCGAAGGGGAGCGCTGTTCCAGTTGTCACTGGAAGAGGAGAGGTAGCAGACATGCTGTAGATTTTATATATATATTTTTTTCATTTGGGGACTCTTAGCCAACAGTCAGCCTCTTTCATCATAGCTTTTCTTCAGCTACCTGAGCAATTTTGTAAAAGAATTGCAGAGCGAGTTGACTGAGCTTGTAAACCTTTTAACCAATAATTCTAGTTGTAGGCTTTTTATGAATTAGTAAAGACATGGCTCTTCTGTCTAAAAGACTCCTTCCTAAAATTATTCTTTCTTGTTGCCCATAGTGAAATGAAACAGCAGTTCTGGATCTGCAGACACCAGGTTCGGGGTTAACCCTGGTAGCAGCTAAGCACCAGAACGTTCACCTTTGGTGGGATGGGGGAAGAGGAAAGGAAGAGTAAAAGCAAGGAAACTTGTGGGATGAGATAGAAAATGTCTAATAACCAAAGGTTAAGTGGAAGAAGAGAGAAAGAAAACAAAATAATGCTCAGGTGATAGCTCACCACCTCCCACCAGTAGACGGATGCCCAGCCAGCTTCCGAGAAAAAGGTGGCTAACCTACCTAAAACCCCACTTTTCCCTTTTTATTGCTAAGCATCATGTTGTATGGCCTGGAATGTCTTTCTGGCTAGTTAGGGTCATCTGCCTTGCTTTGTCCTCTCCCAGCCTCTTGCACACCAGAGGGTGAGAAGCAGGGGTACCCTGGGTGCAGTGCAATGACTAAAACACAGGTGTGTTACCAGCTTTGTTTTGGTCACAGATCTAAACCACAGCACCATACAAGCTGCTGTGAAGAAAATTAGCTCCATCCCAGCACAATGGCAAGAAATGGGTAGCTTTTTGTTGACTGGATTTGCAAGTCCCTATTACTTATTACCATTGTTTTCAAAGCAGCAAGCGAAAACAGATTAGTTTTGGCAAGAAAACTATTTATAATTTTCAGACTATGGATTTTTTTATTATTATTTTTAATTCTAGAAATAACCAATAGCTAAGAAATTTAAATTTAATCTTCTAAGCTCTAAGTGGTGTTTAATAAAAACACCCTTTGTTATGAAGAAATCTGAGGAAAATGGGATTGGGAAAGGAAACTATATTTGAAAATGGAAGTGGGAAAGGAGACTTTAAAAAACACAATAGAAAGGTACAAGCGTATGGTGATTCTTCATCTTTTTTTTTTTATTGAATCATGACAGGATGTTTTTCTAAAAATGATGTAGCATAGCAAAATTGACATCATGAGCATGAAGTATCACTGGATACTCTTCAGTCAGCAGTGCACTAGAGAAAAATTTAGATTATCATTTCATGAATATAATGGCCATTTCTGTCTTTAAAATAAATAAATACCCGAAAGTAACTTCATTTTTATAGATCTATTTTGTCTTGGTTTTTACATTAGGAAGTCAGTTCTTTCCTCTTATCTCCTCAGACATCCAGGTCTAATGCTGGAATCAATTGGTTTATGATATCCAGGAAACTCTTCAGGTTGAAGTTCTTCTTCAAACGGTCAGTGATTTATAGCTGGATGTTCCCAGTACAGGCACACAAGCTTTCAAACAGGTTGTTTATTCGTGTCAGTGGGAGTCCAGCGGAGGACGGGCCTGAGGCACAGGGCCTGGTGCAGCTACCAGGGCAGGGCCCCTCGGGTCACCTTTCCTGGCCTTCAGAGGCTTCCTCTAGGAGAGAGGGGTGGCAGAGGGGAAGGGGGGTTTGTGGTGCAGAACACATCAGCGGAAAGGCTGATGGTGGGAAAAGGGTGGGTTGGGGGTGAGCAAAAATGAACTCAGCCCTGCCTTTCCCCTGCTGTAGGTGGGGCGGATGGGCTGCTGCCCCTTACAGGAAGGGCCAGGTAGTGTAACACAGCTGGTGGTCATCGAGCAGGCACTCATACATGCAGCTCCCCACCACTGTTCTCCTTCATTCCCATGGAGGAAAAGAGCAAAGAGCTGCTCAAATTGCAGGCTTTCCTATAAACTTACTGTAACTGAAGGCTCGCTCTCCCCAGCTGGGCTGGGCTGGAGTGCTCCACCAACGCCTCTGTCTGGTCGTCCCTGAAGTTTGGGTAAGCATAGGACTCCACACTGCATAATTTTCAGAAAGGTGTACATGGTATATAATATATATGCTGGGATGGGAAAAGCACTTGTCCTTTAACCCTTTCACCCATGCTGTCATTTTTAGCAGTCTGAATTTGATCAGCGCTGCTTCAAATACTTTATTTCTTGGTTGATTGTGTGATTTTGTTGGTTTTGTTTGTTTAGGATTTAGAATAAACTGTTTTAGGAAGAGGCAGGACTTGCCAACATCTGGCTGTGATGCAAGAAAAAACCATCAGCCAGGAACAGGGTGATAAAACTCTTCCTTATGCTTTTGCCTTAAAATAATAAGCTCACTTCTTATATGTTTCTGCAAGCATTTAAGCTCATTTATGCATTTTCAGAAAGCTGACCCCTCCCCAAAACTATGCAGCCGTCTATTTTTTTTCCAGCTTACCTTTTACATTGTCTTGTAGCACAAAAGAGGAAGAAGTGGTGTTGAATAGTTATTTTTTTTTAATAGAAATGAATATGAAATCTATGTGTTTGGATATGTATGAAGTTAAAATTGTATGTCATCCTTGCTAAAGGAATTCAGAAATTTCTAATGTCTCAAATCCCACGTTCACTCTGATTTCTTCTGACGTGTTGCCTAATTTCCTTTTCCCAGTGCACCTTGTCGCCCTGCCAGTTTTCTGCCTCGTCTCACGTCACCGCTTGAGGTTGCCTGCGTGCACTGGGCAACACAAAAGCACACTGATTTTACTTCAGCCTAGTTTTTAGATCTTTTTGTTGCTGGAGCGAGCGACAAATGTAACAGCCCAGCTACAGAAATGTATTGTGTCCTGCAGCTTTACCTCCTTAGAATTTAAGATGAATTGCAAACAAATTTGTATACACGTAATGGAGCTTGCAGGGATGCACCTGTGCCCTGGTTTATGCCTCATAGAAGACCACCCCCTCTTGTTCTGCTTTTGTTTGTTCTTGAATTTGATTTTCTCACTTCTGTTGGGATTTGTGTCGGGCTGAAGACTGGACAGAGACATTTGTGGTGTGTGTATTAATAAGAAAATGTTGAAAGTACAGTAAGAACCAATAAAAAAGGTTTTGTTTCCCTTCTGGGCACTAAATGATTGACTATGATGATTGCAGTATAGAGAGGACTGCAAAATCTTGACATTTACAGCAATTAGCAAGCCGCAGACTTCCCTGCCCTTCCAGTACATGTGAATTGTAATAAGAAAGTGTTCATTTCTTTGCAATAAGTATGATTGACTGCAACAGGCCTTCCTGTTGATGCATGACATACGTGACAGCTGTGGAAAGGGCTTTTCACGTGGCTCAAGGTCCATGCTGGCTTGAACCAGGCCCTCCAGGAAGGGCAGGGAGGATGCAGAGTGTTTCACAGGGCTGACGGGTCATCGGGAAGGCATGTGGATGGAGAGAGCATCTGAAAAGGGTCCTTATAATCCCAAAGAGGGATAATAAGCGAAGAGGAGAAGCAACAAACAAAATGGCTGGAGGCAGCAGCCACTTACAACCTTCATTAACAGTCACACTGCATGAAGGATATCTCTGAGTTATGATTCCTTCTTAAGCTTAGCCTCAGATGGTACGCCTCTACCACGTCCCCAGTATGGACCAGCAACCACCAGGGCCTAGCTCCATCAGTATCCTCCAGAAGACTACATTAGACCTATGTGAGCTTGATTTCAAATATCCAGGATGTCAAGCAGACCCCAGCATTTTCTTCCTGCTGGTTGTGGTAGGGCATCACTTAATGCATTTAAAGTTGAGCATCGAACACGAGGGAAAGTTATTCCACTGTATCATGCCTAGAATGCTAAAGGCTGTCTTACTTTATCTTTGCATTATTTATCTTCACAACCTCAGCCCAAAAGGTTTTCAATCCTTTGCAATACTAAACTCAGAGGAAAAAATGGGAGGTTATTCGTTTTAAGCAATCATTCCAATTTTATCAAAACAAACAAAACCCAAACCATGTAAGAAATGGCTACTTATTGCCAAATTGTCATTCAAATCATCTTGTGTTCTGTGCTGGAGAAAGATACAAAGAATTGGAGTCTCAGTGATGACTGTGGTGCCTGTCTCAATATTAGACCTGAAAATATCTTCTGTTCAAATGATTCATTGCTCAGCCTTCAACATACATACTTGGAGATGACAACTTCAGAAAAACCGTACAGGTTTCCTGAACATAAAATAATTGCAGTACTCTTCTTGAAATGCCAAGACTTCAGGACTTAAAATTAGTTACAAATCATACACTGTGCTAATAATCTGAAATGTTTCAGTACTTAATGCTGGCAAATGCACTTCATAATGCCACTTCCATTCAGCTCATCCTTGTCTCTGTCTGTTCCTTACAACTGGGGCCAGGCTCACGTTGCCTTGACTTGGTGCGTGCGCTGTGTCTGAAAGAGAAGAATAGACGGAGCTACACAGCGGGCTGCAGTCGTCTGCCTCCATTTAACAGGAGACAATAGGATTTTTCTGCTCGCAAAGAGACAAGACGTGCTGAATTTGCATCTCGCTAGTTGTTATCTTTCAGAATATATGACAGATGGCTTTGCGTGGCAACAGGTCGTCGTCGTTCTGATCAGCTCGAGTGTGTTTCTACAAATGAAGTAATTCTGGTGGTTTCTTGTGCTGTAGGTGGTTGGGTGCTTCCATGGGGTTGTATTAGTAGGATGCTCCCTACAGGGTGATGAGTTTCCTTAATTCTCACTGAAGTACAAAAACTTTGTGAAGTTTCAGCATCTCTTAGGAATATTTGTCTCTTGTTTGTCATCAACTCTTGTGTAATTTACACCTACTTGGAAGAGAAGTCAGAAGAGGTGCTACCTGAACCTAAGCAAGGTGTGGTCCAGCCACATAGACACAAAAGAAGTAGGTGGGAAGCTATATCGTTACACGTATATTAAACTCCTTAGCTTGTTTTGTACATGATTTTGCAGGACGCAGCTACCTCTGTCACGTTTGGGATGCTTAGTAAAGTATGAAGGCAAAGAAAAAGCTTTGGTTGTCTTTTTCAGGTATTGCGAAGCTTGTGTAATGCAGCTGCCTGTGTCTGGTTCGAGTACAAAATTACTGAGAAAGGGACTGAGAGAGCATTAGTCCTTGGCTTTCACTCCTCTGTTACTGGGCTGGGAGCTTCTCTGAGGATTCAAAGGAAAAAAAAAAGGTGCAAAACTGTGCAGTGCTGGAGAGGCCTGTGTTCCTTACCCCTCCAAAGCTTTGGGCAGTGGCCGTGCTCTCTTCAAGTGAAATGACAGCACGTCTCTGTCGTGTGATGTTGCAGAGAGAGAGAAGCAGACCAACCTCTTCTTTTTTGCAGCACTAAGGTTGGCTCCTTCCTTGCTAGTACCCTGTATAAGTAAAACCAAGCACAAAAAGGTACAGAAACTTTTCAGTCCCATCCTCACAATAATTTCTTTAGAAATGTCAAGAATTCAAACGCTAGCAATGCGTCTGATTAATACCTGTTTCTAATCTCTGAAACATTTGTTTTGAGACAGAAGATTAATCAGGAGAAATCATCTATTCTAAAGGTTTATTTTAAGGCTTATCTTTGTTTTATTTTCTTGATGCTGAAAGATTCATGCATTTAAAAGCCAATAAGCATCTCCTCATACGAATATAAATATTGCCTTCATTTGTCTTCCCCAGAGAGTCTGCTGCATGTTGACAAGTCCTATACAATTATTTCCAGCCTGCTTGAATATTTTTTCCTTTATTCAACTCTAGTCACAATGACAAATCAGAGTTGCAGTATAAAACATATTTTGCTGGGAAATGACTGTGGTGAATTTGATGCCATGCTGGTTACTTGCTGTATTTCAGGGCAGAAGAGCTATATTTGATCGTGGGGGTGGAAGAGAAAAACTACAGTGCAAGCTGGTGGCTGCTGTATCGCTAATTTATTGGCAGTTTTAGAAAAGAAATCTGCATTCTCTTTTTATTTTTTTAGGCCAGATACTAGCATGAGTTATGGCGTTAGCTATTGCAACAAGAGCCATGTGGAAAATTTAAATCCTCGGAGAGTTGTGTGTAGTTCTGCTCCATAACTAAGGCTTTTAACTGTCACACGCGTGCAAATCATAATAAAGAGTAATAGGTAAAAAGCCCCTGCTCCTTTAAATCAGTGTCACTAGTGACTCAGAAAGGCTATTGATTTTTTTTTTTTTTATTCCTACCAACAGTTTCAATTAAGATTCTGCAGATCCACTCTGAGAACACCCTGTCTAAAACGCTTCATAGTATTTTTGGTTTGATGCTGCTTTTTTAAATTGGGTTTAGGAAATGAGCACTCTGCGGTAATGTTATCTGTTACATATTAAAACAGTCTAAAAGGCAGAAGTCGTGTAATTCACAGCTTTTGTTATAAATTTGTGAAATTATGAGAATAAATATATTGTAAAAATATGTAAAAAAATATTTATGTTAAATATTTAAGGAAACAAATGTTAAGGAAATGTAAATATTTATGTTAAATATTTATGTTAAATATTTATGTTTCCTTAACTTTTTTCAAACAACAGCTATACAAATAATAAAAAAATAATTCATCCAGACATACTATTTTCTGAATATGGGAAAATAAGGTCATAGTTTTGAACCCCCCCATGCCATATTTTCACCGCAAAGAGCATCTCTACCAACAAATTGTGTGGACAAAGTGATTGCTGGGTATTTGTTTTTACCCTGCAATGCACTAAGCAAATTTCAGTGCTTCAACACGTCAACAATTTGGTAATTTGTGACCATATTCAGCCCAGAAGTCTGGCAGAAGGAAGGCAATCTGAGGCTCTGTCATCTTCCAGGAGATTTTGAGCTCTTCAGAAATGAAACGAGAAGGGCAGCCATTAGGGAGACGAAGAGCAACGTGCATGGGTAGAATAAATGCATATTAATAAAAAGGTTTGCCTTGTGAGTCACCGTGCTTCCCATTTAGATTTCCATACTGGCATGTGGCAACTGCTGTAATTGCTGGCATTAAAAAGCGATCCCAGGGATGTGATGTGCTCTTGCTTTTCACCACAGCAGTTTATCAGGTAGGAACAGGAAGAAAAGTCAGCACTGTGTTGGCCGGTTTTCTGAAGATGGGCTGAGATCTGTGGATCAAACTTTGGAAACCTTTGGCACAAATGGAAGAGATCTTGAAATATAACACTGTTATCTCTGAAATTTCCACCTGACATGCATACATGAGATGTATGGCATCTTGGTTAGTTGGTACTTGGTGATCATTCCGAATTTTTCTGTCATTTCACAAACAAACTTAGATAACAATTTTATAACTCGGTAGGGTTGCAGCCTGTTTCCTTAAGAAAGCAATAAGTTTTCTTTTACTTTCTCTGCTGTGTTCTGGGGAACTGCACATGTTATGTGTAACTTAACTGCCATCACGCCTTTGGAGGCCTCACAGAAATGTATTAGTTCAACACTGTTGGTTTTCTACGTTTTGCAAATTAGCAGTTTGCAGGTTAAAATAAAAACACTGAAATGTGCTTCCTGCATAGCGAGTCCTTTTAAGTGAAAAATGCTAAGAGATAAATTGCTGGTGTTCTTCTATGCAAAAAGAAGTAGGAAAAAAAATAATTTATGGAAGCTTCACTGAAATGGGTGATGAAATTTCCTGTGTTGTAATTTTCAAATGCCAGAACAGGAAGAGCCCTTTAGCATTCGGCGGTGCGAAGCTCTCATTACAGGCTCTAGGCTAAAGAGCTCTCCGTTGTTTGCATGCTTAAATATCCAATTTATTAAGAAGTTAGGGGGGGGGGGCGGGGTTGACACTACCATTATAAAGCATTTTCTTCTAAGAAAACGCGTTCAGTCCGTACTTTCAGTCTTCTGGCATTTCATTATGGAAGGGCTAATATTCTCTGGCTGCTTTCCTGAAGAAATGGCAGATATTGTACATTGACCCTGTTAAGAGTAATGAATATAAAACCATATGAAAGGGGTTTTCATCAAGGAAAAGTGCCACTCTCCTAACCCTAGTGATCCCTGAGAGCATGAAGGAGACTTTCTGACGTACCTCAGTGTTGTTGTGAACCTTGTCGGTCTCTTACCTGTGTTGTAATGAGAAGGACTCTGGAACAACATCGCCAAACAAACATAAAATTCTGGTCCATATGAAGGTGAGGGTGGTGCAATGGCCTAAAATGAAAGGGAGAGACGAGTTTCCAGGCTGTGGCCTTCAGCAGTCACGGCCTTGCTCCTCGGTTTTGCGTGAGCCATCGAGTGTCACTGGGCTGTGAAGGAAAGCAGGGGGTGGGTGGTTGTTTGGCTGACTTAATGTCCTACTAGAAACTTAAAGCGTTACGTAGGTGTTCCTAATTGGTAAATCTTGTAAGAAATGGATTCATAAAGCTCGTGGCTTAGTGCTCAAGGTGGCCATCCAGATGCTCACTGAGAACATGTGGCAGCACAGCCCCTCTCCTCCCCTGTTTCAAAGGCTACCCTGGAAGTCTGGAAAAGGGCAGGAAGGAAAAACAGACGAGAAATGAAAGCTATTAGAGGAAAAGGATACTAGAAGGTCTGGAGATGGTTATTTTGGAGGCTTAATGGTGGATTACCACCTATTCCTTTGCAGTCAGGTCATAGGACATGCAGATGTGTAATTCTCCAGGAGCCCCCGTCTCATGAACAGGAGCAGTATCTGTAAGAAGCTTTAGCAGAAAATGTATCTCTGCTTCCTTCGCTGAAGGAAAAGACAGAGGGGAGAAGTGAGGTGAAAGGTACAGTCAGGGAGAGGCAGGACAGAAGAACTCCCCGTGTCACAAAAATAGGAAAAAAGATGAAGAACTGCAAGAGAAGATTTTTTTAAAAGACACATCATATAATCAGGCTTTCATAATAATAAATAATAATAATTAAATATATATATATATTTATTGAGACCACAAAAAAATCAGGAGATGAGGATGTGGAGAAAAAGATTTGGACAATATTGATTTAGCCTTCCTGTAATGTATGTGCTTCTTTCTGAAAGTTAAGAGTTTAGGAGACCTTTGGCAATGAGGTCAATAAAATCTTTAAAATCATTTAATTAGATTGAAGGCCAGATGATAAACTCTTGTGATAAAAAACTTCTACCTTTATTTGCTAGAACAGTAGGAAACCCACTCATGTACCTTCAGATTGATTTTCCTTCAAGCTTAGAAGAAAACATGCTACATTTGGACAGAAGAAGGCATCGATGTACCTTCTGCTGATTTAGAAATCTAGAGTACAAGGCAGTGGTCTACTAAGGCTAATTATAGAACAAAGGACAACTTTGCAAAGGTTCAAGAGGAAGCAGGTATATATCTATCTATGAGACAACATTTGGAAATGAAATAACTGCATCGATGGTAACGGTTTAGTTTTTCCTAAATATTAACAGGATGCACCATGAAGATGTTTTCTCTGGAGGAGCATTAGCCTGCACCTTTCTAAACCTTGGTTTCCTTCATCTTCATTGCAAACAGTAATTCTTGACAGCAAAGCCTGAAGTATATGGAGCTCCTTTTCAAAACCATCATAAGTAGTCTTTAAGTTACAAAGAGATGAACTTAACAAAATACGTTCAACCTCTATGCTTCTTAGAGCTCTTCCCAAACAGGACTAAAGGTCACCTTTTGTCAGCTGTTTCACTGAGACTTGATTGCATGTTGTTTTGAAACTGGGTGGATTTCTCTGTCTTCTTGTTTTTAAGTGCTTTTCAAATAGTTATTTGTGCTCTGATGTCTTCAAATAGTTATTTGTGCTCTGATGCTATGTTAGAGTGCCAAAAGAAAGGTCAGAGAAATCCTTATTTTTACATTAAAATATCTAAGAGAAGGTCATGGAGTCTGATTTTGCTGTTGCCTGAGTGTCAGCAGAGGTAAATTGAAAGCTTTTTCAGTTTTCAGCCAAGTAAGCTGATCTGGGGTTCATTTGCTTTGGTTTTGATAATTTTTAAATACAAGGACTTTGTTTCCATGTGAATGTGAGGCTTTTGAAGTCTGTGTTCAGACATAGCTTTTAGTATCTTCCCTTCACACCTGCTTGGTTTTCAGTATCTTCAGTAACATCTAGTGTCGTAATAATCCACAGTGTCCTCCAGCAAAAGGAGTAGGAAAAATTTCAGAAGTGTTCATTTATTTTGCCTTATTATTTGTTTGCAGCTCGCCTTCGATAAGGGATGGTTCATACTTGCAGATTTGGGGAATTCATTTTGAGTGTGTGCTTGTCTGAAGCTTTTATTAATTCTATTATTTTCTTTTGAAGATTACAGATAGAAGAATCTTCTAAACCTGTAAGGCTATCACAGCAGCTGGACAAAGCAGTAACCACCAATTACAAACCCGTGGCTAATCATCAATATAATGTAAGTAGCTTTGAATATTTGCCCTTCTTCTAGCCAGGAGGTGTCTGGCTCAGGACTCCAGAATAACGGTGCTGCTGTTGGCAGTCCAGGCTTTCTATAGCCCTCTGCTCACAGCAGGACACAGTCTTTGGATATCTTCCATGTCATCTGGTTTCTCCCATAGTTTTTCTTCTGGGGATCTTCTTTCTCCTTCAAAACCCACACCACCCATGGGGTTAAGGTCTGCCAATTGTTATCCTCTCTTGTTACCTGGTAGAGAACAGGCTGCCTCTACCCAAACCTTTTCTAATGTCTTTACTGCATTCTCCCTCTAGTCTTTTTTGGTTCTGTTTGAAATGTAATTTTAATGTTTGGGGATAAAAGAAAATTCTTGCTTTGTGCTATAAGACGTGGAAGCACTCCTTTGAGCCAAATAAAATATCACATGGAGGTGGGCAAAAGGCTTGAATCTTTATTTTCTAGTCCTCTGCAGGAACTGACATGAGTAGGAAAGAATAACAGCTGATAATTTTTCACAGTTTCATACCTTCATAGTACGTGTTATTTGCATCATTAGCTTTGTCAATATTACACCCACGCTGCTGTTCCAGATCAGTTGATGTACATACAAACTATAATGTCCTTTTTCTTAAAGATCCTCTTTGAGTAATTTGTATGTATGCATGTATAATCACTGTTAGTGTTGAATGTGAGGAATGTTAAGTCATACCAAAAATGAGTCAGTGTGTTAGTCATTTAAACTTTTACACTTTTTATTAAGATTTTATTTACATAAAACAAATGATAATATACTGGGTGATATTTAAGCATTATTCTGAAAAGCGTTTCTACAGAACCCAAAATAATCATTTTTCTCTCATGGGACTGTTTTATAGTAGTTGCTGTACAAAGTCTGATCTATACATAGATGATCAGAGCAATAAAACTATTTCAGCTAAGGGAATGACATTTAATCAAAATAGTCACACTGGTATATATACAACCGTATAACTTCACCCTGTAGTCAATCTTCAAATCTTTATGCCAGTTTCAAACAGCTATGGTGGTATTGTTACAGAAATGTAAGTCTAGTGTATAATTCAGGCAATATAACCAGAATGTAACCAGGCCTCTTTAAAAGTTATGATGCTCTTGTGAACTAATTGTAACGTTCTTAGCAGTTACATAGCTGTCCATGTCCATATCCATCCTTGGGCAGTGGTTGGTCTTCCTATCTGCCTCAAAGATGTTCTGATGGGAAATGTCTAATGGGACATACACTTGAATCATTCCTGGCCTTGCCTTGACTCCAAAGACCCAGGCAGGACTACTTCCTACAACATTTTTCTTTTCATTAAGTCTTTTATTAAGGTTCAGGTTAGATGACTCAAAGGATATAAGACTGGGAGAACAAGTCCACGGACTTTTTAAACCTCTTCATTACATCTTTCTGGTGTTTTCAACAGCAGGTAGTTTCTTAAACTTAGTGCATTGCTTGTAATTATAGGAC
The DNA here is from genome assembly GCF_011077185.1 of Oxyura jamaicensis. Classification (NCBI taxonomy): domain Eukaryota; kingdom Metazoa; phylum Chordata; class Aves; order Anseriformes; family Anatidae; genus Oxyura; species Oxyura jamaicensis. Next base: position 174,773,303 of record NC_048893.1, read on the forward strand.
AGACCTGTTCAGGACAAGACTTTTCACAAGAAAAACAGGAAAAATGTACAAACTGCTGTACATCCTGATGCATTTGGTTATCTTCCTGGGGGTTTCTGAGAAGACAGTGAGCATCTACTGACATAAGGAAGAAATGTGTAAAATTTCCGGAAGGGAGAGGTGATAAACAGGGCGTAAATGTGGCTGCTTTGTGTACTCCTAAAGGAACATACAAATGGAAGGAAGAAGGAAAAAAATTGTAGATGAGAAATCACAGAATCATGGAATAGAATGGTTTGTGTTGGAAGGGATCCTAAAGATCATGTAGTCCACTCCCCCTGCCATGGGCAGGGACACCTCCCACCAGACCAGGCTGCCCAAAGCCCCATCCAGGCTGGCCTTGAACACCTCCAGGGATGGGGCATCCACAGCTTCTCTGGGCAGCCTGTGCCAGGGCCTTACCACCCTCTGAGTGAAGAATTTCCTCCTAACATCTAATCTAAATCTCTCCTCCTGTAGTTTTAAGTCTTTCCTCATTATCTTATCACTATCTGACTGTGTAAAAAGTTGCTTTCTGTCTTTTTTACAAGCCCCCTTTAAGTACTGAAAGGCTGCTGTGAGGTCTCCCCAGGGCCTTCTCTTCCCCAGGCTGCACAGCCCCAGCTCTCTCAGCCTGTACCCACAGGAGAGGTGCTCCAGCCCCCTGACCACCCTCACGGCACTCCCCTGGCCCCGCTCTCCCAGCCCCACACCCTCCTTGTGCTGGGCCCAGCCCTGGACGCAGCACTCCAGGGGGGGCCTCCCGAGGGCAGAGCAGAGGGGACAATCCCCTCCCTCCACCTCACCAAGCTCAGTTCCACCTGTCCCTCGGCTTTCCTGCCCCCATCCCTGCACACCCAGACACCATCCCTGTGCTGTTCCCAGGCCATGTGTCCGTGCTTCCCCTGCCTGTGCATTTCCTTCCTGTGCCTCAGTGTGACCAGCAGGGCCTTGCTCAGTCATCCCGGCGTTGCCTTGCATAGAGCTGAAATCTCTGATACTCAGTCAATAGAGCAACGCAAAAATGGTTTCAATGATTACCAGGTAATTGTTTAGTTTAAAAAAAGAATGAAAAGAATTAAGACCTTTTAAAACTTCTTTCAGACATCTTCAGATGAAACTTTATATTTAGTCCCTCTTATCCTGCCTTCTCTACCATCTTTATGTTATCTGTCTACCAAAGAAGTGTAATACATAAGCTTCCCTATTAATGATACCTTCAAGAAGGCAATTTTGGCAGCTTTTCAACAAGCTTAGCAACATACTGTGAAGGTAAACAAAGAGAAATTGATTTCTCTATGAAGTCTTGCAGGGATAAGCTAGCAACTTCTACATTTGACAGCTTGTTCTAAAATAGTCTTTCCTTGAAATCAAACCATATTTTAATTTTCTTTAAATTTAAAATCTACGCAGTTCTAAATAAATCTAATTAGTTTACGGTGCACAAATGTATTCTGTAACGTGGCTCTCAAGAAGTGTTTTAAACCTGCTGCATGAAATATCTTGTTTACACAGAAAGCAGAAAGGGAAAAAAATGAAAGGATGCATTGTAACTTGCTATGAGCAGCGTGAATACAAGACAAAAGAAGAAAACAGCAACACATAGCATGTTTTTTTAAAACACACTTCACAATGCACTCAGTGTTTCTAGACAACAGTGGGAGCTGTTGCTGAAGCTGGAGGTAAACGCTAGTGTTACTAATTAAAACATAGGCGACTGAGACACCAGTTGCAAATAACTTGTTTGCAGCCAAGGAGGGGGTTGACGATCAGTTTTATGTGTGAGTTGTTTTTATACATTAAAAAAAATGAAGAATTTTAGAATGTTCACGTTGCGTTCTTATAGGAAATGCAAACCCTTCTCTTTGATTTACTTTAGATAATCCAGAGGATGCAAAACAGAAGCTCCACTTACTGGGGAGGGTTTACTGAGCCACTAAAATAATAGGGAAAGAAGAATGCTGAGTAGTAGTTTACTAGCAAAAAAAGATTGGGCTTCAGTTAGAAATACCACTTCATGTTATTTTCCTGGAGACTTTTATTCATATAATTAGGATTTAATACCCAATCATGAGATAATCCTGTCAGAGACCTAACATCAGCAAAGACAGTTTTGAGAATTTCCTTATTATTACTCTTTTCCCGTGTGTAGGAAGCACCAATTTTAAAAGGATTATTTTTTTTTTTCCTCCACATGGAGAGAGTTGTAGCTGGTTGCTAGCTAAGCACGTTTTCCCTATACTTCCTCTGGAGAGGTATGAACAGCAATGTGGATTTTTTGCATTGCTTTTGGAGGTAGTCTTGAGAGTCACAGTAGCTTTCCTCTTTGCCCCCGTAACTTACCTGCTATTCCCGAACAAATAACGTCAGTGCCTGGCTCTTGTCCTTTCTCCTTAAAAACAAAGCAGAAACGGATGAGGTTGGTTTCTTCCATCCCTTCAGCTTGGCCTTCCTACTTGAGGAGGTTGCAGTTTGTTTCTGGTTTTATTCTTCTTACTATTTTTTTTTTTTGGGGGGAGGGAGGGGGAGGTAGAAAATCACAGAAGGGTTGGGAAGAACAGACATAACAGCTGCTCTTGCAGCAGCGTCATGCAGTCTGTAACTGGCTGCATCTTTCACACCACATCTTTCAGCTGCTGTACTGTGGAGTCAGAGAGAAGTTACTAGCCTCAGAAACAAATTCAGAGATCTTTACACTGAAAAGTGTCCTCAAGTGTTTGCAGGGACCCAGAACTCAGTCAAGCACTGCAAATAGAAATGCCTTCATCTCTCTTACCATCTTCTGGACTTGACCTTTGAAGTATCAGATCTTTTCTGGCAAATAGGTAAAGCTGGATAATCACAGAATTATCCATCACTTCCTCCTGTAAAATGTTAGCATGTATGTATCTTCAAAACATTGTTACGTCCCCATACACCAGCATCTCAAATGTAATAGTGCTCTATTGACAGCTCAGTGGAGTGTTGTTTACTGCTAGCAGCCATGACCCGATCAGCAACTGCACAGAAAAACTGGAAAATATGTGAATACCTCAGTCAAGGAAGATTGAAAAGTCAGGCTCAAGAAAGCCCGTTGCAGTTGATTGAAGAGACTATTAGAAAAGTCTGCTTCCAGGAGAATACAGTGTCAGTGTTTTGATTTTTTGAAGAGGATCTTATAAAAGTGTAGTTCTTTCTTTCCTTTGGATGTGGAAAGAAACATACAATGTACCCTACAGAACAGCGGTCCTGTGCTTGACTGTGAACTACCAAAGGGAAATGATCTGGACCAATTTTTGAACAGGAGCAAAAAATATCTTGTATACCAAGCTAGATTAGTGTGTTTTCAGTAATATTTGGGTTGCTGTTGTTTACTGATATTCTTCTGAGAACATAATATAACATGGCACTGTCTGCAACTTCGTGCTTGCCAGGTATTTTCTCTGTCTTGGTCTCATTCCATGTAAAGTGATGCTGCTGCCATACTTCATGGTGATCTTACTCATTAAGAAGCGATTTCAATCTCATTACTTACATTACAATGGGTTTTTCCATTGTTTCTCTCCAGCTTAGAGCAGAGAAACGGATTTCAAATACAAATGCTACCAGAAAACAGAAACCAAAATTGTTGCTGTAGATGGAGATACGACTCCCAAACTAGACATTGTGATGGGATTCTGATCATAAACAGCCCCTTTTCAGCACTAGCCTGAAGAATAGACTTTAGACTGTAGCCTGAGATGTGACATTCATGTATTTTTCAAGACTAAAGGGACAACTATCATACTAAAATAAATTAAAAATGCATGTCCTAAAGTCTGCATGCTTTATTGTCCTCAGTACTCACACACGTTCTAGTGGCACGTCCCTGCGTTTCTGCATTGAGTCAGGATATGGCAGTGGTAGCTGCATAATTCATACGTGGTCACTGTGGAGAGCTGGTTTCTCTGGCAGGAAAAACACATCATATGTCAAAATGTATCTTAGGAAATTCTGACTTGAACCAGGCGTAAATTCAGGGAGAGGAGGGAGAGGCCTGGGGCCTGCCCCCAGCGCAGGGTGCCCAGGGCCCCGTCCAGGCGCCTTGTGCCGCTCTCCCAGGAGGAGACCCCACAGCCTCTCTGGGCAGCCTGGGCCAGTGCTCAGCCGCCCGCCCAGCACAGCAGTGCTGCCTGGTGCTCAGAGGGAGCCTCCTGCCTGCTCCTTGGTGCCCACTGCCCCTGGCCTGGCACTGGGCACCCCTGAACAGAGCCTGGCTGCGGCCTCTTTGCCCCCTCCCTGTGGGGATTCACAGCCCTGGGTGAGATCCCCCTGAGCCTCCTCTTCTCCAGGCTGGGCAGTCCCAGCTCTCCCAGCTCTGCTCACAGGAGAGGTGCTCCAGGCCCTTCCTCACCTGGGTGGCCCTCTGCTGGACTACTTCCAGTACATAGACATAAACTTCTAGGTGAATGAGATTTTTTTCCCTGCCTCTCCGATGCCTGTACAACCATGTGAATATACCCAGCAGGGAGCAGGCCTCTGTTTTGCTGATGGAGAGGCAAGGCAGATAACCCTGAGTTCCTGAGGTAACCCTGAATTCTTGATAAAGAATTCAGCCTTACAGCCACAAGAAGGTTGTCATTTTATAAGTCGTGTAATTATTTTCTATTATATTAAGGGATCCTGACTGTTTTCTGGGCTTGTAGTTTTAAAGCATCTAAACTGAGTAGACTTTTTCAGATATATTTCAACATCACTGCAGTTTCACTTCTGCATTTGCAGCTAGATGCAGTCTGCTTGGCATTACCCTCTATTGTGAGGCTGCACCAAGAGAAGAAAGAAATTGAATCCACAACACGGTTTCCAAAGCTTATAATTAAAATCTTTCCAAGGTCAGCAGAGGGCCCTAATGATTTGTCTGCTGGACTTTGAGAAGAAGCAAATGTTTTGACAAACTGTTATTTATAGCAAGACCGATGTCCTAGATTTATGTTCCTACTCCAGTTTCTGTGGTGTAGCAGTTCTGTTACAGATCATGCCAAGCAAGATGATGTTACGCAAAGCTGTTTCACTTGATTCTACAGTTTACTATCATTACAAAACTATTACTGTTTTGAATGGCTTTTTTTTTTTTTTTAATGAAGAGGCTGAATATTTTAAATAATTGCACCAGAATGTATCAGTGGATGAAAATGAATTGGATTTGAGCAGAGATGCTGTATCCTTCATAGCACTGACATATAACTGGAAAAGCAGATAAGTATTTGGATGCCCGAGCTCATCCCCAAGTTTTAAGCAGAAGCAACAACCTTCAGGTTACAGGTTGGGAACCATTGCTCTGCATTCGCTTTAGTGACGAAATCTGTTTCAGAATTTGAAACAGGCTGTCCAGAGACCTGTGAGCAAGGGCAAAGGTGGTAGTAGTCTTTAGCCTCTTGAGACAGATACCAAGAGACAGGATATTATCACTCGGAGAGCAGCAGGGAGTTAGCTGGCTGTGAAATACAGGGGAAAAAAAGAATGTGCCATAAAACTAATGTCTTTCATCAAAAGTACTATTTCTAGTATCCAGTAGAACCAGGAATTTTCATTTTTAGGCTTCTCCTCTGAAGGTCTTCCTTAAGGATCAGGTTGGAGACATAAGAGGCAGGATGTCTCCTGTATAAAATTACCCTGCTGGCAGCCAGGTCTTTATCTAGTGCCTGAATCTGTTCTGCTGTGTCACGCTGGTTTGCATCCATCCATGCGGTTTGTCTGCAAGCACCTGCTGATGACATTAAGTATATTACGTTCTGGGACACGTTTGTCGTTTCCAAGGAGTTTGGGGGTTATTAGGGGTGCTCGGGGGGTGGATGGGGTGATGGACGGGTACCTTTTGCACTTGGTGATCAGCGGTGGTCGGGGTTGGTTTGGTGTGTGCTGGTCTGTGCAAGCCTTGCTTCTGATGATGAACTTGGTGAAATGCAGGAGGTATTTTTGGAGAGTAGCAGGATAAAAGTTTCTGCAAAAATATGTGGTCATCTTACATAGATTAAAACAGTTAAATATATTTTTCATATACCTCCTGAAATAGGATGGTGATTGGCAATAAGGGGCCTGTGCTTGCTCGGAGTTTTCTTTTGGACAACAAACAGTAAGTTTGTGTTTGTTAGTCAGATTTCTCCTGAAGAGTTCCCAGCCGTTTCCTAGAAGTGTGCTGTTACTTGGAGAAGATTGTTTTTACGTTGACGGAGTGGTTGTCTCAAGTGCCATTTCTGGAACAGATGAGGCAATGTCTAGGGGCTGCTGGAGCGTGCTTTGAGCAGGTGATTGCTGTGGCCGTGGGTGCAGCTGTGTTGGTCTCCGGATTTTCCTGAGCATGGTAATTTTCAGGTTGTTTATTATTACTCTATGACATCAACAGAGTGAAAATAGCAGCTCAGTTCAGATTCCTGTATTAATATTAATCCTCTCTTCAGGTTTGGGCACATCTTGCAGGCTCTGTTTCTGATTTTTTTTGTTATCGTTGTTTTTTTTACTGGTTAAAGCAGAGATACATATCTGAAAGGCTTATTGTACTGAGGACAAAATGCTTAGTCTATGTTCATAAAAGAACATTTGCTCAAAAGAAAAATTTTTAGATGAAAAGCATTGAGTCATTGAACAATGTTTTATTACAGTTTTTTTTATGTCTTAATGTTCAGCACTAAGAATTATACAGCTTTACATATGAATGTCTTTAAAACATGTTTTGTATCTAATTGGTAGATTGAATACGAAAAGAAAAAGAAAGAAGATGGAAAACGGGCTCGAGCTGATAAACAACAAGTATTGGACATGCTCTTTTCTGCCTTTGAGAAGCATCAGTATTACAACATTAAAGACCTGGTGGACATAACCAAACAGCCAGTGGTACGTACCAGTAGTCTTTTGATAGAAGCATCTTCAGTAGCTACTCTTGTGTTTACTTTCCACACCCAGCCAATAGTTTAATGTTTACTGTATTTGAAACAGATCTCTAAATGCGTTTTACAACAAATGGAAATCACCAGGTTTTGAGTTGACTCTTGTAGAACTGTATAGGATACCAAGCAACCAGTGCAGTGAGTATGTTTTTCCTTGGCAGAGGTGGTTTAAGTAGCCTAAATTGTCCCTTGCTTGTTTAGGTTCTCTCTAATACAAGAAAATAAATTCCCTAATGCTGTGATGTCTCCTGTGAACATTATTTGTGTTAGGCATTTATGTTAGGAGATGGGGCATCATGTCAACACCCCCAAAAGCACTTGATTTCCTTTACAAATAGAAGAAATCGTAGAGTAGAGGGGTTTGGGGTCTGTTGTTTGGGTTTTGTATGGATTTTTTTTAAGACTTATTTTGATTCATGAATAGGAAAAGCATGAAGACATACACTCATGTGGTGTGCGTGTTACTCTTCAGTGTTTGCCAGCTCCTTTATGAACATAAACTTTCCAGTTCTTTCCTCTCTTCCCCCCCTCAAGCTTTCCTTGTAGACTAGGCAGGAGTGAAGGGAGACAGCAACAGACGAAGTGGGTGATTGTTGCTTGCCAACCAAACGCAGCTGTAGTTCTTGAGAAGATGGGATGACAGGTCAGGAAATTGTATAGCTGATGCTTTTATCTCCTTTTGTCTGCTGGCTTTATCGCAAACAGGCACACCGAAGAGATAAAGTTCTAGCACAGTAAAAATCAGAAGTGTTTGCAGAAGCTGTGTTCTTTTTCTGCATGCACAGGTTATTTGGTAGGACTACCAAAGACTTCTTCCCTGTGATTTGCATTACCTTGGCCTCACCCACCATTGTGCTCCAACCCCCCCCCCCCCGCCCATGCTCCTCCTGTCTAGTTTGAAACTGGCCTTGTTTTATTGGTCACTGGCTTCTGTTGAACAGCATTTGTAGCAGCTGCTCTTGCTTGTTTCCTCCTTAGATGCTGGTATCTTGTTATTTTGATGTGTTGCACTGCTGACTTTAATGTCTACCCACAGCCCAGCTACAGTTTTCAAAAACCTTAAGGGAAATTGGTGATGTTTGAGTCTAAATCGAGCAACAGTTTCAAAAGTTGTTAGGACTAAGGCAGAAGAAGGAACAGTGACAGCTGGATTATGGAAAAATTCACTGGTCTGAAAAAGAGGAGGGAAAATGGAGATGCTTACCAGTTTTGCTCACTTCACGCTTAGGAGAAAGTGTACCTCTACCAGAGAGTTTGTGTAGTATAAGGTGCACAATCTGCTTGGTTAAGAACTGCACAAAGATGTTACCCAATTCAAATACATGTAGTTTCACAGTGCTGTAGTATCTTGGAAGGAACCAGTTGGATAATTTATTCATTTTTTCAATTTCATTCATTTATCTAATGAGTCAACTCCTTATCTGTGTGGCAGAGAAGGCGTGTAGATCATGGAAGCTGAGAAGGAGGAAGGAATAGGAGGAAGATACGAAGGCAGTGGCAAGAAAATGTTAGGATTTTTCTTTTTAAGTAAGAGATAGGTGTGACAGTCACTGTCTTGCTAATTTTGAATGCAAGTAGATGCAGATTTATCCCACCGAACATGACTTCAGCTAGAAATAGTCTTCCGCAACTCCCACTTAAGCCATGGGAGAACAAAAGTTTTCTTGTCCCTGTGAGGCACTTACCTCTGGAACGTACCTGGCGCTGCATGAACTCAAAGCAGCCTGGAAGAACTGTGCTTCTGACACAGGTTTCTTCGCCGAGCACCAAACATTGGGCAAGATGATCCACCTTTTGTCTTAGTCCCGAGGATTGGACGTATAGGGTATACTGTGTTTGGAAAATACCTCGGATTAATACTTCTATGATACATTTCTAATCCTGGCTACGTATCTCTGCTGTCATTAGATGCTCCTGAATGCCCACAGCATGGTGTGCACCATCTGCGTAGGCAAGGTGTAGATGACAGCCCCCATGTTCTTATTTACCAGAGGGTTCCTGACATCGTTCCAGCTGTTAGACCCTTTCCCTCGAGCGGCCTGTGCAGTCTCAGCTGCGTCCTGTGTGCGAGGATTAGGGATCTGCTGTTAATTCCCAGGTGGATCTTTGCAGTAGGTGTCAGCATCCTTCCATCTTCTTCCCGATGCCTTTCTTCATTTGCTGGGTAGCCAATGTGCTGATAACATCAAAACTAAGCTGTCACAGTCTCCTAACTGGAGTCTTTAAAAACTTCCATAGGGTCTTGCTGATGGCATTCATTTCCATTTATAAGTGCTGACCATCATCTCCCGCTGCTCTGCCAGTTTTCACCCCGTGTGCAGGTTTCCCTGACGCTGAGGAACTTCAGCCTCTGGCATGAAACTTTTTTTTTACTTTTCTGAAAATAAAGTATCCGTTGCTGGCTGCCACTGTGACCCTATTGTTCACAGCAGCTATTCCTTCCTAAAAAAATGCAAATGCCAACAGGTTGAATAGGCACGCTTTCCCCGTGCTGCACGGAGGTTGGCTGTTAATTAAGCTCCGCTGAGTGTTCGCTGCTTTACTTGCTGTCACAGTGTCTAAGATTTTCTGTGTATGTAATTTCTCCTCTGGTTTCTAAATGTTGAGGTTATTTTCAGAAGTGAGAAAAAGATGTTACTGCTGCTGTCTCGGCAGCTCTGGTTAAAATTGAAGTCCCAGGTGCCTACGTTGCTGGCTAATAGTATTTAAAATACTCTTCCCCAAGGGAATCAAAGTCTTTTTTAGGGAAATAACAAATAAACAAGGGTGTTGTTCATATGCAACGGTAAGTGCAATCAGCAAGTGGAATCCCTGCTGCAGAATATATTGCACGTTGCACGGGAAGTTGCTGCCATCTTTATTTGGAGACCACGAACTCACAAAGCGAGTTGTTCCTGAATGCAAACTGCTGTTATATTAGGGGAGCCTGGCTTTGTTTGTTTTTCTTTTTAATGAAAAGTAACAATTTGCGTTAGTGGACGAATCTATTGTCATCTACCCAGAAGAAAATACAGAGCACTCCCTGGAAATGTTGCTGTAATTCCAGATTGGGGCGTAATGGCTGAGAACAAAATATGCTCTTTATGTGAGCAATCAAATATTTATAAGAAATGGAGCCAGTGGTCTAATAGGAACTGTATTTTTCCAAAATAGCATATACTGGTTACAGTTTTTTCTTACCTTTCAGCTTTAAGTAATGGTTATGCTAAGTCTGTTTGGGGTTTTCTTCTGCTGAAAGTTTCAGGAGGGTTTTCAGAGCTTAACGCCTCCTTCAGCTTTTCAAAAATGCTTTTATCTCGTAATTCTACAACAGCGTTTCAATTTTTATGTAAAGCAGAGAATGTGTAACAGAGCAGAGGATGCCTAAACCGTGCAGATTGCCCACAGGTTAACTTCTGTATTGTGATTACGTGTATATAAACACATCGAATCTTTCTGTGAGAAGAAATTCCAGGTCCCTGATTAGTGCTCACCAGATTCTGAAGTGAGGTTTTTGGCATTGCTGAGGAATGTGGAGATCAGTGGCTTGTTGTGGTGCTACAGCATCAGGCTGAGCCTGCCTGAAGATGCAGGTGGGTCCTGGTGGCTGGGGAAGAAGGGGTCTCACAGGAGGAACCATCATGTCATCTGGTTATGCCACTTGCCCTCCAGTAAGGTCAAGTAGAGCAGGACTATCCCCGATGTGTAGCTATCTGAAAGCTTCAGCAATTTAGCACTGTCTGGTCGTGCAGAGTGATTTTTTGGGTTAACGTTGTCAGCTGCTTGCCCAAAAACCACTTCTAGTGCCCCCACCTGGAGCAGGGGTGGCAGATGGGACGGTGTTTCAAACACTCTGTTGCTGCAGCACACTGTCCCAGCTTGAACTGCCCTTACTTACAGCTGAGCTTTCATCTCGCTCTTCAGTTTGGGTTGATTTTCTTCCATTTTGGTTTTCTGCTGAATTGAAATTCTTGGGAGTCCGGAAGGTTTCACCCAGAAGTGGCACTGCCCAGGGAATTAGGTCTGAAACCCAGCTGAAGTTAAAAGTAACCCTCTTTTAGCTGGGTGGGTGGTTTGGAGGCGTGAAGTGAGAGGCAAGAGCTGCGTCGTGCACAGTGTCACCCAGAGGTACTGCCACCAGACAGCAGCGAGCCGCCAGCCGCCACGGACCGCGCCGCGCTCCTCCCATCCCGCCTTGAGGCCTGGCTCCCAGCTGCAGATCAGATCTCAGCACAGTGACTGCATTTCGCTCTACTTCACCTGCCTAAGTGCATTTTTATTTATTTTTCATTCTCACGAACCCGTCCACGTGGTGAGGAGTGGACTTCAACCTTGAATCCGAGTGTCTGAATCCGAGTGTCTTTCTTCCACCCACACCCTGCCATCTACTGAAGCATCTGGCGGTGGCACCGCCAAAAGCTAGCTCCCATGCATGCACAGGGACTGCAAACAAAGCAGTGGAGGTGCACACACACCTGCACATACCTGATGGAACGAGCTTTCTCACCTGCTCCCATCACCCCTTAAGAAACGCATGGGACAACGGCAGCATTGTCGTACAGAAATGCTTGCGCCCTCGGTGCTGCTGTAGCGAGCGCTTTTGTTGTAGTGACCCGGCTGCCAAGTAGTGACAGCATCTCTCCATCAGCTTGCGCTTGGAGAGGTGCACAGAGACAAATCGATCTCCTGCTGCCACCTGCTGGGCCTTGCACGCTCAAAGGCCGAAGTCATCCCAGCAGTGAACACCCCCGTCTCCATTCGTGGCCGCCTTGGTTGAAGAAATACCCTAAGAAACCAGAAGTGCATCCCGCCGGGTATACACCGTCCTGTTGGACTAAGCGGTCTCTTTCGAATAGCCCTCGATGCCCTGGGACAGGCTTTCAGGGATCATTTTGCTACGTCTGTCTAAACGAAGCAGTTGTTAGTGTGGGATCGGGGTGTTTTGGGCTTCGTGAATTTTCATACGTAACGTGAGTGAGAGTAACAATCCCTTTCTCTAAAAGACACTTTCATTTTTAACGATTGCAAGCATATTTTTACTCATTTCCCATTTTTTCCATTTGGCAAAACACAAGCAGAGTGTAGAGAAGAGACCGGGCGATTCTTTTTTGGGGTCATCAGCAAACCTTTGCCATGTTACAGCTCGCAGGATGTAGATGTTTTCACTTAGTGTAACTGCAGCTACAGCAAACAGAAGGGTTCCCGTAACTCCCGCTCGATATGAGCACTCATGGAGGATTAAATTGTTCAGGCTAAAGCAATTATGAATTCAACGTGGAGATTCCTAAACTGTGGCCCGTGGTTGCCATGGCAATCAGCCGAAGTCAGCGCTGATTAATATTTAAACAAACAAGCAGGCAAATGGCTCTTGAAAAAAACTGCAGCAAATTGCTGGTGGTTAACAGAAGGAGTAAAGGAGGGTGGTAGCTGTGAGCTGTCTGGCGTCACAGTTCATACTACTGGCTATCAGAGCTCTGCTTTTTTCCCCCCCTAATTTCCCTTAATATTTGATTTTTCCCTTCTTAGTCTTAATATTTGAGTGTATTAGGAAATTCTCTGGCACCTACTCAACTCTCCTCTAAAAACAAGGCAGCAATAGAATGCTTCAAGCTTTGCAAAACGGCACGAAACCCAACAGCTCGGGGCTTTGGTGGGATCAGACGAAGACGGGGTTTTGAGATACTGAAAATCCCGGTCCAAGTAAGCTGATTCCTCTACCGAAAAGCCAAGAGCTTTTAGCTGGGCTCGTGAAATCCCAGCAGGAAGATCTCTGCGGCGTACCTAAAGGTAGGGTGGCTGCCTTACAGCAGGCCGAAGGAATTTCACAGCGAAGGTCATCCTATGACAGAAGGTGAGCTTTTGCAGAGTGCAGCTGGAGGCGCGAAGAGCCATGGGGACTTGTGGCAGCGGGCTCCGGCAGCGCTCCTCGCGCACGATCGCCATCTGCACCGCGAGCCGTCTGTCGCGGCAGCGAGCTCCCGAAGCAGGGAGCATCCCAGCACCCCCGCGCCTTTGTAGTTTCGTAAGAAACAGCAGAGCACACAGATCCGGAGACCAACTGCGCAGCTAACACTTGCGGCACGTCGGGGAAATCTCAGCCTTTTGATTTTTGAGGCGTCCTGTTTTTAGGATCACGGCACAGCCCATGGGACCTCAGAATGTCATCAGGTGCTGCCCTTTGTGGGAGAAGGGAGCCTGGCTGAGATCACTGAGCACCTGGTTTGGTGGCATCTTGAAAACCTCCAGTGATGGGCACCCCACCACGTCCCCAGGCTGTTCCCACTGTAAAAAATGTCCATCTTATATCAAAACGAAGCCCCTCCTCGTGCAGCTTGTACCCACTACCCAATCTCTCCCCTGCTTCCTCATCCCCTGCCAGGTCCGCACAATGCCAGCCGGGGGGCAGCTGTCCCACCTGGGGGTCGAGCACCTCCTGCTCCGCTTTGTGTTGCCCCCCACGGGTGACAGCTATCCGGTGTTCATTTCACAGAATCACAGAACCGACTAGGTTGGAAGAGACCTCCAAGATCACCGAGTCCAACCTCTGACCTAACACTAACAGTCCCCACTAAGCCATATCCCTAAGCTCTACATCTAAACCTCTTTTAAAGACCTCCAGGGATGGTGACTCAACCACTGCCCTGGGCAGCCCGTTCCAGTGACTAACAACCCTTTCAGTAAAGAAGTTCTTCCTAACATCCAACCTAAACCTCCCCGGGCGCAACTTTAGCCCATTCCCCCTCGTCCTGTCACCAGGCACGTGGGAGAATAGACCAACCCCCACCTCGCTACAGCCTCCTTTAATTTCAGTGGGGTCCTCGTCAAGGCAGCGCTGCTCAACCGTGCCAAGAAACGTGGCTTTGCTGTCAGATGGGCTATTCCCTCGTCGGTCGTGCTAACGAAGTATATGGGATTTGGGAGATGAGGTGATGCCACGTGTGAAGTGGGAGCTGTGGCAGTCGGGTGCCTTTATAACTTGTTTGCAACTGTTTATAACTCGGCGTTTTGTTTCCTTTCAGATATACTTGAAGGAAATCCTCCGGGAAATAGGCATCTACAACGTGAAGGGGACCCACAAAAACACGTGGGAGCTGAAGCCAGAATACAGACATTACCAGGTGGAAGACAAGAGCGATTAACAAAACTGCCTGCGGAGCAGAGGAGGACTAGAGGAGAGAGACCGCACCGAGGGAGCTGTTGTGGGTTTACAGACAGAACTGAGCGCAGCCCAACTGTGCAAGGCTAAATGTAAATTAAAGCAACCAATACTTTGTAATTTTCCGTAGCCTCATTTGGTTTTCAAAGGAATATTTCTTGTAAGTTTCTATAAATGTTTGTCTTTGGACAAAAAAGTATTTATAGAATAAACTTGTATTAGATTTATCTTTATTAGAAATCTTTTGAGTTCAGATCTTGCTTTTCCTGGATAGCTTCGTGGTTTTTCTAAGCCTCAGTAACTCAGGAGAAAAACATGTCCTAGAGGAACCTGTAACTTTGTATTTTTTGCATTCCTGTAGAGCCAAGTTCATGCTCTTTGCTTCTGCTGTGATCTGTCAGGGCTTTATCTGGAAGGCTGCAAAGACGCTCAGTGCTTTGTGTAACGTTGGGGTGGCACGGACGCTGTGCTGCTTTTGGGCTGGGAACAATAGCCCAGCCGTGGTGCTCATCGCAGCCCTTTGGCTTCATGGGAGCAAATCAACAAATTAAAAAAACCCTAAAGGAAAGGCAGTTTGATACGCAGGTGTGGGAAAGAAGACGATCGCTTCTGGGTGGTTACTGGGGAAAAAAAAAGAAATGTCTGTCTCCTAAGTACATCAAGGAATAGATTTATCTTTTTATTATTATTTTATCTATGTTTGATGCTTCAGCACACCAATAAAATCATTATTTTAATTTGTACCAAGCAACGATCTGCCTTATTGACGGAAAGCATGTTAGGAGTTCGACTGTGTAGGTATGAATTTAAAAACAAACACGGATTTATTGGTGGCTTTGTCCCAGTGCTTCTGTGTGTTTTGGGGAAGATTTCTGAACGTATCCACGTATTCGCCCGTTTCTGAAAGGCACGTTGCAAGGTTGTACATCCAGCACCCGGTAGGGGTGGAGCAGGGAGGTAGGTGGCACAGGGCTGCTTAATGGTGATCTCAAAGCCTGAGTGTTAGAAAACGGAGCAAAGAAAACCACGTCGTGGTTTTGCTCAGATCATTTTTTTCAGAGTTGTTCGTGTCAGTCCCTCTCTGCAGACGCTTCCTGCCGGCGCTCAGCCTTCTGTCCAGGCTTTTTGAACAGCTGATCGTGTCCCACGGACCCGGGAGTGCTCTTGCAAATCCTGCCAGTGACTCTCCCATCTCCTCAGATGCTGCGAGCAGGAGGACCCAGCCCGCTGACTGCTGCGGAAGATCTTTGAAGCGGCTGAACGGAGCCCAGGAAGTCAGCGTCCTTGGCTTGCTACGGTACGGCGCGTGCTCCCCGGGAACAGGACACGCGCTGCTGTCCTCCTCGCGCTGCTCGAGTCCCCTGCAGACTCGTGTTAGCGAGCACGGGGGGTGAGAACAGCCGCTTCCCGCAAGCTGGGCTGCTCTGCTGCATTCGTGCCCTGCTTGAGCAGCTAAGAAATCCGAGGTGGGATGCTCGGGTTTGGCTCCTCACCTGGTCTTCTAAAACCGTGCCAGGAATGCCGTGCGGTTCTGCTCTGGCACTGTTGTCATTCAGTGTCAGAGCTGGAAATGACCCTGCCAAAATTAGGAAGAACTTCTTTACTGAACGGGTTGTTAGTCACTGGAATAGGCTGCCCAGGGCAGCGGTTGAGTCACCATCCCTGGAGGTCTTTAAAAAACGTTTAGATGTAGAGCTCAGGGATATGGTTTAGTGGAGGACTTGTTAGTGCTAGGTCAGAGGTTGGACTCGGTGATCTTGGAGGTCTCTTCCAACCTAGATGGTTCTGTGATTCTGTGAATTCAGAGGGAAAAGGTTAACCTCCCGGGGGACCGCTGGCAGGATTAGCTCAGGAGGAACGCATTTAGGATCTGCGTGTGTTCGGGGGTTTTCTGTGAGCTTACTGCTTCACACCTTGCCTTCAGCTTGAGGGGGACGTAATCAGTCAGCCTCAAATGCCAGAAGGCGTAAGCAGAAGCGGGTGTTTTATTGATCTGCTGCCTTTGGACAGGGTAAGTCGGCTGTAACAGAAATTGAACAGAGCACAGTATTTTTTATGGGGTTTATGGTTTTTTACCATTTACATGTATTTATGGGCATTGTTGAAAACATGGGTTAGGGCAGTGGGGTTTTCAGCCAACGAGCAGCAAGGAGACTGAGGAAAGCCAAGGTGCCTTGTCTGACTTGCAGCCCTCTCTGAAATGGTCCCAATAACATTGGGAATAGGACAATGAAGAAATGTCATTTCAAAAAAAAAAAACAAACCAAAACCAGCGAGGGAACCTTATGTCAGGATAAGCTAGGCAAAGACATCCAGTGAACAGACTGATTTCAGCTCTTCAGCCGGCCAGCACCCAAGCCATGGGGTCCTGGAGCACAGCGTGCCCCGGAGACAGAAGCAGCAGGGCAGGCACTGCTACGAGACCCGAATTTACCCCTTCTGGGGCAGCTCAAGGTACAGGAGGACTGGCCTCACTTTGGGTGAAGCGGTGATAAATATTTAGCGTTTTGGGCAACCTCGTTTGGAGCTGGCATGTGAGAATGAGCCAAAACCCCCAGCTCTGCTCCACTTGTTCTGCAGGGAGACCTAACGCGGGTGCTGTTAGCAGGATTGCCATCTGCTGAAAGGGAGGAGGAGAAGGCTGGTAGGCGTTCGAGCCTGCTTCCCTGGCCCCCGCGCTTCCATTGATGTAAAGCACGAGCTCACAGCGGCGGTGAGAGCTGCTTCCCTGCTGGTCTCCCCGTGTGCTGCCGCCTCTGCTTGCTGCCGAGCTCTTGGCTAGCATGGTATCCCTCAGTACGAGTGGTCGAAGCAGTCCACGAGCAGCTCCCGTGGGAACCGGCAGAAGTATTAACATGCTAAATGGGGTTAAATGAAATCAAAAGTGCATCCACGCTCCTAACATCACTTCTCCCTGTTGAGCAGGTCTTGGAGCCATCAGGGACGTTACGCCCAGTGTGATGTGTGTGAGACCAGCTGTGAACAGGGGGCTCTCGAGGTTTGCTGACGCTGGGGACCCCTGCAGGGCTGGGCGCTGGTGTGGGCACCCTGCGGTCCCGGGGGCTGCACGCACGGCGTACACGTGAGGCATCGTGCTGCTGAAACGGCAGCAGCTGCGCTCTGCAAAGCAGCTTCGGAGTGGGAAGGTGTTGGAAAGCCCCTGCTTTAGCGCTGGCGTTGGCTCAGCAAGTTGCCTCTCCCCAGGAGCTAACGCGTTTCACAGAATCACAGAACCATCTAGGTTGGAAGAGACCTCCAAGACCACCGAGTCCAACCTCTGACCTAACACTAACAAGTCCTCCACTAAGCCATATCCCTAAGCTCTACATCTAAACGTCTTTTAAAGACCTCCAGGGATGGTGACTCAACCCCTGCCCTGGGCAGCCCGTTCCAGTGCCTAACAGCCCTTTCGTTTGAAAGCTTCAAGGCAAGGACTTGCCACCAGTGATGGGTTCTGGCACCAAACCAGCCTTGCTGTGCACGTACGCAGTTGGTAGACGCAAGGTGATAGCGATGGAGCTACCCGAGAACCAAAACCCTGCTGCTCACGGACTGGAAAGGGGCAAAAAGGTGAGAGCCTGGAGACTGCGACAAGGGAAAGGGGAGGGGAGCTTGACCACAGGGACCTAGGGACATCGCTACAGGCTCGCTGCTTTGATCCCGGTGGATGCCCCTAGAAGCCAAGTCAGCCACCAGCCTTCAGCAGCTGCTCTGAGTTGGCTCCGGCCGAGCCGGGCGCCCGCCTGCGTGTGTCAGCTCTGCCCACCCACGGTCACACGTCCCCAGGGTGGCATCTCCGTGAGTCAGCCTTCGTCGACGCCTAGCAAACGGTGTTTCTTGGTAAGACATTGCCGGAGCTGAGCCCTTCCTCCAGACTCACCTGGAGGGGCCGTGCAGCTCCTTGTGCTCTGCAAAAAGATGGGGCTGGGCCCAGCAGGATGGAAAACCTTTAAGGTTCAGCTCTTGTCTGGACCGAGTAGGTCTAACACTTCAGCTCTTACCACCAAGGAGCTAGCTCATGCCATGCTGGGCAGCGGGGAAGCTCCCCCTTTCTGCTTGTTAACCGAAGCCATCCAAAACCTTTGCGTGGCATTTTGGAGCAGGGAGCCTGTAAGTACCCTGGGATGGGAAACCCTGGACTCCCGTACGCCAGTGCCATGACTGCAGGTGCCATTCGGCATCATTTCGCCCAACCCCACGTATCCTGTGCGGTGGGTGAGATGTGAGCGCCATCACCTGAGCTCTGGATCCCTTTAATAGCTCTACCCCTAAAACTCATAAAATTAATACAGGGGTACGAGCGCCTCCAGGCTTGCCGAAAGCTTTCAGCAGCTGCAAGACACGGGCAAGCCAGCCCTTTCTTGACCACTGGAGCATAGACAAATTGATACATGGTCTAAAAAGGCCTCCTAGCAGCAGTGCTGTGCATTTTGGCTCCTTTCTGCCCTTTCTGCAAGTTGACGGCTCCCATCTGATGGCTGGAAGCACACCGCTGGCACACAGCAGCTACGCGCATCCTCAGCACAACCCAGCTGCCCCCGCTGTCCGCTGGCACGGGGAGGGCGTTCGGGGTTTGCCACCCGCTGTCCCAGGCAGCAGGGATGCTGCACTCATGCTCTATCCCCCCCCCCCCCCCAAAAGAGTATTCCTCCTTCCTCTTCCCATTTTTTCTCATTTTCAGCCCCATCAGAGCCCCTTTGGCTGCCTGCCGGACCGGACCCCCATCTTTCCTCCTCCAAGCTCTGGTTCGCAGCAGGGGGAGCAGAGGGAGAGGCAAGAGGGGCAGCACGGAGCCACCCAAAGCCCCAGGGCGCAGGCAGGGGGGGAACCCCCAGGAGCTGATTTCCAGGAGGTTTGTCAGAGCGACAGCTGGAAATCAAGGGAAGAGGAAGCCGCCGGAGCAGGGATCACGAAACAGCACGTTTGTGCTCCCAGCGACGGATCTGGGGCTGTTTACGCCGAAGACTTTGAGGCTTGGCTAGTTTGCTTTTTTTCCCTCCTGCTGAGACGTTTCTCCCCGAGCTGAATTAAGGCAGCGTTTAACCGCTGCTCTCCCGCTGCGGAGACTGATTTGCCAGCTGGCGGAGGATGAAATCTTGCTTTGCGCGTCCCGGGGCGGCGGGTGCGGAGCTGGAGAGGTCAACGGGAGCGGAGGGAGGCATCTCACCCGCTGCAGGCAGCCAGCAGCAGCCCAAGAAGCCGAGGCAGCGTGATGCAGGCGGAACTGCTGCTTAATAAAAGCATCCTCCCTAGGTGGCTGTTGCTGAAAGCGCTGCCAGGACTGCAGCGGGCCAGCCCGAGCCGGGGGTTTGCTCGAGGGAAGGAAGCGCCTTGCGGCACGGGAGCAAGACGCAGCTGCTGCAGCCCCTGGGATGTAACAGCGCGGGCACTGACCTGCGGGAGATGGGCTTTTCCCGAGCGCATCACTGCACGCAGCATCGTGTGGGACCGAGAGGTGCTTTAAAAGGGGGAAAAAATGACCAAAAGAGGGGATTTGTGGACAGGGCTGGGCCCAGGCTATCACAACCCAGATGAGGAGGGGAAGCTGGGGAGAGGAGGAATGGGCAGGGAGGGGAAAAGCCGAGGAGAGCATCAGGCACACCCAGCATGGGATTTTCTTCTGCCAGCCCCGCCGCGCCACGTGGTTGAGCACAGAAGTAGGAAACTAAGAAGGAAGGAGGGAGGGTGCTGGCTTTTTTTTTTTTTTCTTTCTTTCTTTCTTTTTATAACCTGTCAGCCCTCTGCTGCCAGCTGGCTCCTGGCTGCTGAGGGCGTGCAGGGCTGAAACCTGAGCTGCCAGGGCAAAGATTTCTCCTGGAGCCACTTAACCCGCTCTGGGGGTTTGAACCCTTCCCGTGCCAGAGCCCTCCAGCTGCAGAAAATGCCTTCCCCAGGAAGGCAAGGTACAAGCCTGACAAGTGCGTGTTTAAAACAAGCCGCAGCTGTTTCCGAGCTGTCCTTCAGCTGGGGCTGTTTGACTGCCAGGGCTGGTTGTTGGGACTGGGGACTCTTCCCTGCGAAGCAACCCCGAAGCTGCACCGATATAAACCCTTGCCCTACCAAACCACCAGAGCTGCTCAGCCCCAGAAAGCAGCTGCTTGGAACAGAGAGGAGGCAGCTGCACGGGAGGAGGGGAGACAAACGAGGGGGAAATGGGTCGTGTAGAAATGCTCGGTTGATTTCTGCCTGAGTTGATGCTTGTAGATGCAGTTACCAGCCACAGCATTTCCCCACCACCATGAAGAGCCCTAAAATGACTCCTCAGGGTCATTTAACCTCTTCTCTTGCACCAGGCAGCCTTGATGCTGCACAGCACCAAGATTTGCCTTTTTCCCCTGATACCTGAGGCAGCAATGCACTTTTTGGAAGCATGGCAGAGCAAAACCACTTCCCCTCCAGCCTGCCAGAGGCTGGCAGAATAAAATCCAGCATCCCAAGAGCCTCCGAGCTGACGCTCTCCTCCAACAGGCTCTGACCAGAACACTGCAGCTGAAGGGAGGCTCCTCAGCAGAGAAAGAGCATGAGATTGTTAAGCAAGCAAAGAGCCAGGCATGTTGGCTCACACCAATTAAATATGAGTGCAGACAGGACAGCGCACGAGCTCCTGTCAGCCATTCAGCCTGGCAGCAGGGCTGTCATCGGGTTTGAAGCACCTTGCTTTTCAACACAGCACCTCTGTACTTTGTCCCACACCTTGCTTTTTTTGAGGTTCACAGCCTCAGCAGCCGAGCAGGAGGATGAGAGCTGCTGGATCCTGGCACTGCACAGCCACTCTCTCTGCTGAGGCGTAAATGTCTCAAACCAAGCAAGTGCTTAATCCCTCAACATTTAAGGAACTCATTTTTCCACTGGTGCGATCTTACCTTTTTCCCCTTGCATTTCCTCACCTGGTAAAACAAGCCCTCTGCCAGGAAAGCAAGGACTGGCTCACTGCTTTTTATTTGTATCCCACATTCTGAGCACACCTCCCTTTGGTGAGGGCAGGGGAGCTTTAATTCACGCTGCTTGGCTCACCCCACACTTGTACCTCAGCCAGCAAAGCAGCTGTCCCGAGACCCTTCTGGGCAGGAGTCATGGATGTAAAGAGTTTAAATGGAGCTCCCCCAACTACAGCAGGGCGTGTTTCAAACACAGGCACCTCTAAGATAGCTGCTCAGGGCACTCTGCTCCCACCTCCAGCCTCCATCTCGCTCCTCCCAGCCCGCTGCCTTATCTGACCGCTGCACGAGCCTCCCTCTGCCTGCACGTGGGGCACCTCGGCTGTCTGAAGCCCTGGGGCCTCCTCCCAGCAGTGGTGGAGGCCGTGCCCTCCCCTTTCAGGCACCTTTACTTCCCAAACCCCTGCTGTCACTGCAGCAGGAACTGTTGAGGACCTGCAGCTCAGGGCAGCACCCCCAGGAGGAGCTATCACTGCCAGCAGCAGCAGAGAACTCATCCTAGCAAGGCTGCACCTGGGCTTTGTGCTCCTTTCTTCAATCTGGGCTGCCACGAGGCCAGGCAGGCAGAAAGCGCAAGGAGCCTGTTGCTGTTGCATCTCGACAAGAACCAGAGAAGCAACGGGGGTTTGCTCCAGGTCTGTCAAAGGGATGCGTTTCCCAGCAGGGAACATAGCAGGAACAGCAAGCTGTGAGCACCTGGGTCAATCCCAAGCCCTGCCATGCACCCAAATGAGGTCTGTTCAGCGTGCTCCTGGCTGCCTGTCAGAGAGGAGCCAGCACCACAGCTCGGAGCGCTGGAGTTGGGCTCCTGCTCCTTCCATCCTACCTTAATCTTGAAGGCACACTACCTCTGAGGACAGACTCAAACATCCTCATGTGACAAAGCAGCTCAGCCAGCACATATTCCATCCTTTATTTTCCAATTAATTTTGGAATTTCTCCCAGAGATGGAAGTCTCTGTGCAAGCACAAAAGATGAAGGTCCACTTCATTACGATGGCAGTTCTCAGTGCCTTATTCCCCTCAGCCTGCTCTTGCACTCCAAGGCCACAGGTAGTAACTGCACGAAGTCTGTCTGGAGACAGCCCAGGGGTAGCAAACCAGGCTGCACTCCTGACACTGCCACGTCCTCGGACAAAGATCTTGCTGAAGCCTCTCCTGCAAGCCACTAAGAAACACATTAGACCAAGAGGCATCACCTAGGATGGGTTTAAATGAGTTTTATTTTTAGACAACCTACATGACAGATGTTTTTCTTTTTTAAAACAATGCCTCCACTCCAAATCAGGGTCAAAATAAGTGAATAAAGCTCAAGATGACATCAGTCCAGTTGTTAGACATCGCCGATTCCTGGTGTTGTGCTGATGAAGAAGAAACAGCAGCCAGCTATGAAGACAGGTGATCCAAAACCATACTGTTTGATCCGTTACTGCAAACGAGAGCACCAAGCGTTAGCTCAAGGTCACGACAGTCACAGTACGTTTCCACAGCTTAGTTCTGTATTCCCCAATTCCATCTGAGCTGCCACAGCCAGGCAGGCACAGAAAGCACAAGGAAGTTATTTTTGCATCTCAGTGCAAACCAGAGAGCCACAGGAAAATTGCTCGTGGTCTATCAGAGGATGCTGAGCATTTTGATGATCCTGTAGAGCAGCTGGCATCAGCTGTTGGCCAAGCCAGACCGAATGCCCATTCCCATCCTGTCTGCTTGACACACAGGGTTTCAGATTTCCTCTCAAGTGAGTACTTGTTTAGGACAGGCTCTAAGCCCGATGTATGCGCTGTCTCTTACAGGAGCTGTACCAAAAAGCTGTGAACATTCCTCCCCAGTAGCGATGCCCTGCTTCTATTCTTTAACCCCCACCTTGAAGCAGGTGGGGTTGCCTTCATTGTACTCCCAAAATCTCTGCCCAGCTAGGGGGAAGGTGCACAGGCTTCTGCTCAGAGGAGCTTCCAGGGTCCAGGACACATCACGCTTCAAGCTGTAGGAGCTGCTGTTTTGGCCAGCAACAAGCTCTTGCAGTCATGCTGCTGGGCCACACCACAGGTTGTGGCAGCTTTACGTGACTTGCACACCACAAAGCCCGTCTATGGCTTTACAGCCAAGTTTGGCTGACTGTAAGCAGGCTTCCTAAGTCCAGGATAACTGGACAAAGCAAGCAGCGATCCCATGCAGCTGGTCCCCAAATCGGAACACCCCCAGAATAAGCCCAAACATACAGGCATTGGGATCTAAACACTGTTTCATCGCTACCACATTCAAACCCAGAATTAAAGAGAAAGCAGACCAGAGGCGCTGCCTGAGCACAGAGTAAGGTTAAGTACTCGGTCAGGTGTTGCCATGTTCCCAAACCTAGGGCAGTATTTAAACACAGCCCTTGCATAGTAAAATAAGGGCAAAATAAATAAGTGAAAGAGTGAAACACAAGAGTACAGCACTCCAGAGGAGCAGACAGCAGAGGGACCCAAAATAGAAGCGCTCCATTTCAGGGGGCATTGTTTTCAACCTGACAGCCTGAGGACACAGCCAGCTGCACACAGCTCACCGAGGCAGTTCCTCCTGCATTTCTCAGCAGTTGCGTCACGGTGAGTCACCGCTGTGAAGCCATGCCCCCTTCCAGCATGATTCAGTGGCATACAAGGGAAGTCTCCGCCACTTTACGCAATACACAGCAGCAATCAGACTGTACTCGTGTGAACTTCAGGTTTTTAAAGTTACTGTTCAGCTTTTAGCAGAGACACAACAGGGACTGAAGAGCTAATGACATATTTAGGCACGTCGACCCGATTCACGTCAGCACTTACACATTTCTCGATTTCTAAGCCGTCCTTAAAGAAAATCATGTATGGGGTCACACCATCCTCACGGAAATCCAGCAGAGCCACCATGCCATCTGGATTCATGTTCTCTCCTACAAAGAACTTCAGAGAAACACGTTACTGAGACATTCGGTGAGCTATCTCCAGGAGACACTGCCCATTATTACACAAAGAAGCTGTAACATCTCCAAGCTAAGTTTAAAAGCCTCCCTGACCAGCTGCAGAGGGTTTGTTTCCTGCAAGCTGTCTGTCTTGGTACCACATGGCATTACCACACTGCCATGAGCAGTGAAGTAGTAAACAGGGGCCGGAGTGATTCACCTCCCACATCTGTAACTCCACAGTGCTCACGTACTTGTAGTTATCACCAAAAGCACTGGAGACGTTGAAGCAAGATCCCCAAACACCTAGAAGACTTCCAACTATTTATCCTCCCCAACTCTCAGGGCCCCAGACACCCCCAGAGAGGGTCCAAGTGAGATGTCCCTACAACGGGGGGCCTCAGAACCCAACAAGCTAGTGGAGCAGATAGACCAATCTCAGCTTGTATTGCCAAAGTGCTGCTGTAAGGAAACACAAGTTGTGTTACCTGGTAGTTTTTGAAGTTGGCGAGGATGTGTTTGATTTGTTCTGCAGCCCCTGTCATGAAAGGCTTTACCCTCTCTGGCTTGTGTTCCTCAAGTCTGGCTTTGATTCTGGGAAGAAAAAAAGCAAGCTTTGAAAACTTTCTAGCCTTCTAACTTTACCATGCAGCCTCCCATCACGGCAGAAATTACCAGCAGTCGCTGTTTGATCTTGTTGTGTTCCCCACCACTCCTCCAGAAAACCAACCCACAAAATTTTAACTTCATTTTGCTAGTGAATTAGAAGAACTGTGCCTGCCACTCACATCAAGCTCATTTTACTGGTAGGTTTGTGCTAGACAAAAAAAAATGAAGTCATTTCCAGAGCACCAGGAGCATTATCCATCAATATCACAGAAAAAGCATTTTCACCTGTAATGCCAGCCCACTGAAGTCTGAGCAATAGGAACTACGCTTTGAAGTAGCGAACAGCTCCATTTTACACACAGCTTTGGACATTTGTCTAGTTCAGGAAGCTCTCCTTTACCACCCCACCCCCTCCACACAAATGTTTGGCACAGAGGAATCACAGAGAACAGCAAGGTTACAAATAATACCCAAAACACGTGAATCTGGTCTTCTACCTCGGCCAAGATAAGCTTAGATAGTCCGGTATTGATTCTTTAGAGCTTTGGTTTTGCCAAGTATTAAGACATCACCGAATTTCGCAGCCAGTTTGGCACCTGCATCAGAGCTAACATCTACTAAGAATAAAGCTCAACGCTGTTTTTAACATCTGTGACCTAGGAACCCTGCAGTCCCACCCAGAGAAAAAGCCCACTCACACTTACGCTTTCATGTAGTCCTTGATGTACTTCTTGTACGACTCCTTTGTAAAGCTGGTTTCCTGAAGATGGTGGTTTATTACTATGTCAACACCAGTTATGACCGTGGCTTCTGTTCCCTCTCCCTCAGGACCTTCAGCAGAGGCATTGCCACCAATTAGAGAGTCATCAATTTGACCCTCTGTCCTGGTGACCATCTAGATTTAGAGACATCAAAAAACTTCAAGGCTCTGTGGAAAATCTCACCACTCCTGCTCTTCTCACACACCTACGACCTGACAGCAGGGCATGACTTCAGAGCCACAGCTAGGGGCAAGGGAACAGACTGCGGCCCCAGTGGGGTGTCCCTAGGCCAGGCTCCCCTCCTGGGACCTTATCAGAGCCCTGTTACAGGCTGTGGTCCCTCTGGGTCCCCCCAATCCCTCTGAGGCCGCCCTCGAACTGCTCCCCCACACCCCCCAAAAAACCCCAGCCTTTATTCCCCAGCCCAGCTCCCCCCCCAAAAAAAGGCCGAGGGCCCACTCACCTTCCCCTCCACTTCCAGGCACAGGCCGTTCGCCACCTCCCGGATCTTGTAGATGTCCGAGAACATCTCGTCCTCTGTGGTGAGACACAGACACACACACACAGGGCCCGTCAGCCGCCGCCATTTCGGGGCCGGGCCCCCCCCCGGGCATGCGCGGCCCCGCTCCCGGCGCGGGCCCGGGCCTCGTCCCCTCTCCGTCTCCCCCCTGTCCCCCCCGTCCCCTTACGGCTGATGCAGTCCCGGTAGATGATCATGGCGGCGGGGGCGAGGCGGAGGGCAGGGCAGGAGCGGCCGGAGTGCTCTGCGCGGCGGCGGCGGGCGGCGGGCGGCCGGCAGCGAGGCGGAAAGGGCCGAGTCAGCGCCTGCCGGGGCTCATATAGCGGGCACGGCCCCGGCGCGTCACCGCGCCGCATGCGCGCTCCCGCCCCCCCTCCGCCCGCCCGCCCGCCCGCCCTTGCTCGCTGTCCCCGCCGCGCACGCGCGCGCGCGCGCCCCCGCGCGGCCGCC
>NC_048893.1:174799954-174808709 GCF_011077185.1 Oxyura jamaicensis
GTTTTGAAAATAACAATAAACGGTCATAATACTCAAATTAGAATAATGACATTAGAATAATTAAATACAATAATGTTTGAGGGGTTGTTAGGCTCCTCCCGCCGCTACTTTTCCCTCACATAAATCGGTTTGCACGCAGACACTCCATTTCTTGTTGATGGACTGACTGGGGAAAGAGAGAATTTTTATTATTATTATTATTTTCCCCAAGGATTGGGCCCAGCAGTCAGACTGAGGTGAAAGGCAGGATACCAAGGGCAGTAATGCTGCCCTAGGCTTCGTTTGACCACCCTTCCGCACACCTCCATGCATCTCCTCATCTCCATCCCAATAGACACAGACCTCCCTCGAGCCCTGATTCTTAGGGGATGTTGACCAAAGACCTTCAGAGGACGTCGTGGGCCTTAAAACGCTTAATGCTGCTCGCAGTCCCAGACGTGACAGAGATACCACAATCACAGCAGTGATACGCAGAATACCAGGGCTCGGGATGCAATTCTCTGTCCCTCATCCTCCTCACAGGATGCAGTTCCCTGTCCCTCACCCTCCTCAGGCAGTAAACTACTCATTGCTTTCTTTGGGGGGGGGGGGTCAGAAGAGCTCCTCTTTATATCTCCTCCTCCTCCCCTGCTATCCCTTCCTTTGCTCCATATATCAGTGCCTTTTTTTATTTCTTATCTATTTTTTTTTTCAGATGGTCTAGCTGCTTACATAATCTGAATTTATAAGTGGTTGTTCTCCATCGTGTTTTGCTTTCAAGACTACTACGGCCACTTCAGACCTGAGGAAGGGGCTTCTGCCCCCGAACTTGTGTTTTTAATCGGTGTCAGCTGGCCTGATAAGAACTATTCCCTTTCTTTACGAGTGGAAAAAGAGCAGCTTACATCTTTAGCAGTGGGTTGAGTGACGGGAGAACATTTGGCTCCTTCTCCGCAGCTTAATATGCAGCTAAAAACATCCACTTTGTAGGTGTGCGTCGACTTGGTTTCATTTTGAAGAGGTTGTTCTAGAAAAAAATGAGTATTTCTATAGTAGCATTGAAACCTCGTACAAA
Organism: Oxyura jamaicensis; assembly: GCF_011077185.1. Taxonomy (NCBI): domain Eukaryota; kingdom Metazoa; phylum Chordata; class Aves; order Anseriformes; family Anatidae; genus Oxyura; species Oxyura jamaicensis. The sequence continues at coordinate 174,801,009 of NC_048893.1, forward strand.
TTCCGTGATTGCCTGTTTACTGGAGTGAGGGTAAAAACCCTTTGGCACTACTGGTGGAGTAAATGGACCTCCGGGTGGCTTTGCCTGCAGCTCTACGTTCAGATTTGCAGCCACGAAATGGGAGATCTTGTTTAAAATGCATCAGTTAAATAGGTCAAGGCTCCTGTGTGAACACCAGTTTGATGTGGAGTTAAGCTAAATCAATGTCAAATATTAAAAGCTTTAAATGAAACTAGGAGCGTTGACAAGGTTTTGCGTCCTTTTAACTTGAGTTGCTTCGAAAACTGATTTAAATGCAGACAACTGTGAATAAATCCTGGGACTAATCCTGGTGATATCTAAATTGCTGTAGGCTTTGCTGTGGTCTAACCCGGGTGGGCAGCTCAGCACCACCCAGCCGCTCGCTCGCTCACTCCTCCCGTAGTGGGAAGGGGCAGTGAATCAGGAAGGTAAAAGTGTGAGAACTCGTGGGTTGAGATAAAGACAGTTTACTGGGGAAAGCAAAAGCTGTGTGCACAAGCCAAGCAAAACAAGGGGTTGATTCACCGCTTCCCATCGGCAGGCAGGTGTTCAGCCACTTCCAGGCAAGCAGGGCTCATCACGTGTTGCTGTTTCTTGAAAAGACAAATGCCATCTCTCCAAACATCCTCCCTTCCTCCTTTCCTCCATCTTCTATCGCTGAGCATGCTGCCACATGGCATGGGACATCCCTTTGGCCAGTTTGGGCCACCTGTCCTGGCTGTGTCCCCTCTGCCCCGGCTGTGTCCCCTCGCAGCTCCTGGGGCACCCCCAGGCTCCCCGCGGGCCGGGCAGCACGAGGAGCTGAACAGTCCTTGGCTCTGGAAGCACTGCTCAGCAGCAGCTAAAACATCCGTGTGTTATCACCATTATTTTCATGAAAAACCCAAAACACAGCATTATGTGAACCTTTGAGAAGAAAATTAACTCTATCCCAGCCAAAACCATGGCAGCTTTGCAAGAAGCACAGAGATACGGGTGCTGAGAATTTTCCCATGATGCCATATAAACATACAATTATTTAGTGTGCTGATTCTTTGTGATAACATAGATCAGAAAATGCATTAAAAAACTTTTTTTTTTTTAATTTTTATTTTCAGAAAACAGCATTGTTTGAAGAAAACTTTATTGTTCCTTGCTCGCTTTCTGTATAGGTGCCTCATGCATTGAGCCAGGGTTAACGCATTTCAAAGCAGTTTAAAAAGGCAGTCCCTCTGCAGCAGGGGGCATTTTAGATGCTGATTGACTTCTAAAATCACAAGACAGGTTTTCCCGACATTACATCCCATCTCTGGAGACATGTAAATCCCCAGAGGCTGACAAATTCCTGTGTTTTTATAGATAAGCCTTTGAATATTGTTTGAGCAGGATTTTCTAAGCAGGTGTCTACAGAGTTGTGCAAGAAGCCTCTTTCATGGAAGATGCATCTCAGCTAGTCATGAATTGCGGCGGTGCTACTCAATTCCACTAAATATTAGCAGCTGGATATGTTTGTGCTCAACTAATTATTTGTGTCTTGGATTAAAACGGCAGATGACAGCTGATACTTTGCTATTCTTTCTCCAAGCAAACAGTAGGCTTTCAGCCCATCATGGTGACTTGCCTTGAATGGTATGGAAAGCGAGGAGATCCTGCCCACAACTAAGTCTTCTGCAAGGTGCAGCGTGTGGGAATATATGAGATATGAGGCTGAGGAAGAGAGGTGAAGCTGTGCAGTGGAGCAGTGTGTTCTAACCTTTAAGGAGGCTGTGAAAGTCACATAGGAGTGATAACGTTTTACATCAGATATTGGATGTGAGGAGAGGGACCTGAAGTGTGTATGGCCTGGTGGAGAAAAACTGAAGAATTGAAGACTAACCAACACAAGACAAGCCAGGCAGTCACCACGGTTCTTTACGTAGGGTTTACACTAGACTTAATAGGACATTCTTGGTTCCCCAGGACCCAACGTCAGTGTCGGGTCCAGCCGCCAGCCCCTGTCCCAGTGAAGCCGTGGCAGGGTGAGGCTCCAGCTCCCCACAGCCCTGCCCTGCCCAGCCATGGCCCCACTGCGCCAGGCCCATGTTCATCCTCAGCTCATTCCCTGGAGAGGTGCCTGGGGAGCCCCCTTTCAGTCCCTGTCAGTCACTGGGAACTTCTGGATTTCTTTGTAACTTGGAGCTCCCTTGGCAGCTTACTAAGCCAGAATCCCAGAGCACAAGACAGGCACTGGAAAGAGTTGAGCTTTGACTATCAGCGTAGTTTGTCCATTTTACTAGAACTATGGTAGAAAAGCCCGATTCTGCCCCTCTCTTGGATCTTGGCTGATTTTGACACGTTGGACAAGTGGCCTGAATAGGTAGAAGACACTTTACCAAGACCAGTGGGCCAATTTTCTAAAGGAAAATCCACGGAGGGCTCTTAAACACAAAGAAGCAACACAAGGTTCAGGCAGGCTGTGAGCTGCATGCTGCGGGAAGCTGAGGGGGTGTGCCGGGGGAAGTGCCGCGTTATCCTGGCCCTGGCCCTCTGCTCTTCCCCAGGCTTCCGCCACTGGCAATTGCCAGAGGACACCGAGCAGATGCTGCACCAGAGGGATCTTGGTTTGCCTCCGTATGGCTCCTCTGGTGTTATGTTCCTGAGTGCAGAGCAGAAACGATCAATTGCAGGCACAGGACAGAGAACTGGGCAGTTCCAGTACTGTCAGTACAGAAGCAAGGAGTAGACTGTCAACAGCACTCCCTGTCCCTGCAGGCTCTTGAGGATAGGCTAGACTAGAAACTGCCTCAGGTGAGATCAGAAAACATGTCAGATCCATCATGAATGACAGATAATACCCCATCCTGCCCTGCAACAGAGAGACAGACTGCCCCCAGGTCCTTTGTGCCCTATTCTGTGTGGCCCAATGATTCTCAGATGAGCTGTGTGCTGTCATTTACACCTGTTTAATATGGTTACACAACTGGGATAAAAATAATTCCCGCATATCCCTACTCTGAATGGACAATAGGGTTTGGAAAAAAAGGGCTGTGCCAGAGAGGAGTGTGCTCATAGTCCTGCATGGCAAGATGGGGGTGTGTGGAAATTATGTGCACAGAGGGAGAAGCATTCAGGATCAGCACTGCCCAAAGCTTTAATCCTGGTACAGCTTCATACTTAAGTCCTATTTGAATATAAAATTATACGGTCCTTTGACTCAGATTAGAGCTGTGTGGGACAAAGGGCTCCCTCTTTCCACGCCAAACTGAAGGAAAAGGGGAGCTGTGATGTAAGTGCTTGTGCTTGCAGTGGTCAGACTCTGCCCTATCTGCATACAGCGATCCCTAAGCTCACCGGCTGGACTTACAGCAGAGCAGTAGAGCTGTAAATTCATCCACAAAAAAAAGAAAAAGAAAAAGAAAAAAAAAAAAAAAACAGAATCAATGCACAAATGAGTGGTTCAGCTGCTTTGCAAAACAAATGAGGGTGTAATTCATCTTATTTAACATGACAGCTTCATCTCACATCTTAGCTTTTTTTTTTTTTTTTTTTTTTTTATGGAGCTTCATCCAAAGTCATGACTCCAGAACCCCCTCCAGATTCGAATGTTTTTTCTTTTCTAAGGCCAGATAACACCTCTGCCTACGCTGAAGTGTGTCCTTGGTTAGCCAGCCCCGCTGGGAGGACTTCAGCAAGCCTGTCCCCGCTAGATGTCTGTGTTTGCCCTCCAGATGCAAGGCTCTCTCTGCTTCTTGAGGTGCCTGTGGTGTGCAGCGATATCCCACTAGGTGGCAGGACAGGAGCCGGTGGATGGCAGGCAGGGCGCTCCTCACCCCCTTAGGAGGCCCAAGATTTTGCCACCAGTCTCATTCCCACGTTACCTGGAATGCCCCAGGACCAGCGTAAGAAAAAAATAATCTTGGGCCAGTAACTGATACAACCTCTCAGGGCTCCTGGCCAGTAGGATGCTGCACACAAATAGCGTTCTCCCCAGATAATTAGTGTCCTTGTGATGAGCTAGGGCCTACTGAGCTTTTAACCAACCATTTTAGCCATTTTAATTCGTTCATTGTTATGAGGAGGCTACATCAGTAGAAAAATAATCATTAGAGCACGCAACATGTTGTTGGTGTTGTTCCTAAAATTCTGACACAGGTAATAAATAAGGACACCCTTAGTTAGGCTTACAAAGCAAACCTTGCTACAGATGCTCCAGGTGAATGGTAAGAATGAAGGTGTCATTACAAGCAAAAGGGTAGATCAACTTTTTTGTTGTGCAAAGCATCCCTTTAAAATACTGTAGAGGAAAGCAGGGAAGAGGACTAAAAGACTGCATTTTGGAAAGCAGCTTCTCAAACTACAATCCAATAACTTGAGTTCATGATGCCTGTCAACTGTAAAAACAAACCTGCTGTTGTTTTCAGTGCCAGGTCCCAAGACAGATTTTATTATTTATTATTTTCGAATAAGGATTTTTTGTGTTCTCTCTTCCCCTGCCCTGTGAAAATCAAAAAGGGACCCGAATGACAGAGGATAGGTCTGAGGGTTAGGAGGTACCACCCAGCTTCTGGGAGATTTTGGATTGCTCTGGTTTATATCGCTTTAGAAAGGTACAGAGACATGAAATGGGAAATGGTGATGGAAGGATGGTAGAAGAAGCTCTTTGCAAACTGTCCCCCACAGATGTGCTCTAACAAAACAAGGGTTTATCTGTTTATCTGTGAGATAATCTCAGGCACGTTAAGGCTGGGGGAGGAAAAGACCTTGAGAGGGTCAATTGGTCAGTCTTCTTGCTTCAGGGGGATTAGTCAGACGTGCACCACTCTGGAGAGATGTTTGTCTACATGGTTTTTCAAATCTCAGTGGAGATGTTTGTCTACCTTGTTTTTCAGATCTCCTGACGATGGAGATTTCCAGCCTCCTCTACAGCACAAACATCCACTGGAAAAGGGGCCGGGGGCTGGGTCCTCCCATTCCCCTGCTAGTGTTGGAGATACAGGCTGGATCACAACCTGTACTGAAGTGGGTTTAGCTTTCTGTCTGATGCTCAGATCCCGATGGGGCTCAGCCAGCCTCATTTTACCTGCACAGTTTCCATATTTACCTGAAAATTTGCTGTATTATTTGTCAGCACTTTGTCAGAGGATGGACCAGGATGTCCCCCCCTGTTTGGTTACTCCTCTGGGCCCATGGGCACATGGAAGCCTATCTGAAGGGTCGTGATACCACAGGTAGAGAGGACGTCCCATGTGCTTCTACCAAGAAGCTTTACGTATAAAAATCTTGTGCACAGAGTAAATTTATATATATATATATTCATATATATGTATGCACACCCAGGTTGTGTGCTCACATGTCAAATGGCACGTGGAGTTCTGGCCTCCCCATGTCAAAAAGGGTGTGATGAAAGTAGTGACTGTACCAGAAGAGTGGCAAGGAGTAAAATAGTTAACTAGAACAGGACATATCACCTTTAAAAAGGGGTGTGATGGGGGTCTTTGAAACTAAAAGTGTCATCGAGAAAGTTAACAAGGGTCAATAATTCACCGCTTCTGCATACAGCAATGGGAACGTGAAGAAAACTGTGAGGCGACAGGCTCAGACCAGCCAGAAGAAGGTTGCTTTAACACCGTGTGAGTGGTTACGCTGTGGAACTTACTGCTCCAGGGCGCTGTGGATGCCAAAAGTTGTGTTTATTGCAAAAGCAATTAGAGTCATGGAAAAAAAAAATGCAGAAAGGGCTGTTGAGCACTTCTGGCTCAGGAGGAAGCCCTTCAGCCAAGGACTTCTGGAGCCCAGGGGACACAACGCTGCTACGTTCCTGTGTGGTCGCTGCGCTGCTTTCCTTTGCCCTTTTGTGCCTGCTGAGGCAGGGGGCTGCGCGAGGCAAATGTTGGGTCTGATCCAGGGGAGCTCTTCCACAGAGAGGTAAGGCCCGGGGCCTGCAGAGACCACCGAATTATGGCCTACAAGGACCCCGATGAATGCTACCACCGCACAAAGGAGCAGCAGAGAGCAGCTGCCGCGGGCACAGCGGTCTCACACGGGGCTAACAAAACACACCTCCCTCTGTAGAGTTTGCAGGATGGAGGGCTTGGAAAGATCTCCCGTAGCCTTGAATCCCTAATCAGCTGGGTGCAGGCTCCGAGGGGGGCACTGCTGGGAAGGATGAGGGAGAATAAGGACATGAGAAGCACAGGGAATCGTCTCTGGCCACCTGCGTGGCCTGAGATAACCCTTGGCGAGCTGAGGGGCCGTGCTGAGGTGAGGGGGGGACCTCAGCCGCTCTGCCTCGCCAGCTCCCAGCTATGCTAATCGCATTAGCGGCTGCCCTGAGGACCTTCCATCAGCTACTTTTGCTGTCTCACAGTTCTGACCTGCTTCTGACATTTGAAGACGCAAGTAAGTCCTCCTACGTGTCAGGTGCACTGGCCGCCGCCAGCTTCCTTACTGTTTAATTAAAGTGGCTGAGAGTCCTGCCAAGGTGGTGTTGGATATCCCTGGGTAAGCGAAGGATTACAGGGGTGCCGTGAGGTCAGGCTGCTTTGTTTCGGCCATGCCAAGATACCATACCAACCCTTCTCAGTCCTTTGGGCAGACACAGGCCCCCTCCGACCGGGTTATTTTTGAGTTTCTCTCTACTGTCGTCTGCTCCTGTACTCCTTTACCTGGGGCTAACCATTAAATGGTAACACATTCCCCACCTGGACCATCCTGACATACACACACACCTCAACCCACATACATTCACGTGTGTGCAAGAAAACATGGTCCACCAGAAGCAGAAAAAACATATATCCACATCCAAACTGCGCACACACATTTTTCTGCTGTAAATGAAAACCGCTGTGGCTGTGCTGCATGCGGTAGCTGCTGTGTTTTCTTTTATTTCCCTCTGTTTTTCCTAAAAGGTTATGCTGTCCTTCAGTTTCGAAAAGCTCAGCAGAGCGGGCAGCAGCACAAGCATACACCTGGGAGGCAACAAAGAAATTCCTGTGCACCGAAAGCGGTGCTCGCAGCCGCTCTGCCCCGTGACTGCAGCCAGCACATCGCCCCTCTGTCTCGGATTCCCCATGCGTGAAATGAGGCCAGTAATGTTTATCCACCCACTGTGAGGGCTGATAGGACAAATCGTCATCGCTCCGTGGAGACAGGGAAGCAGGAAGAAATCCCATGGAAATAACTAATATATACAAGAGAAAAGAGAGGCCCGGGGGCGTTCGCTCATCTAGCACAAAGCAAGTGCTTCTCCACTAGGAACAGCATGAATATGGAAAGCACGCAACAGATGCAGCATGCCACACATCAAATGCATGTAAATTATTCCCACTGTCTTTTTGGTGCATTGAGGTTTTGTGCCTAACATCCCAGAGGGAATCAGCAGGGCTGCTCTTGGTCACGGTGGGGCATGGCGTGGCGGTGCTGCCCGGAGCCAGTGTCGGCCCCAGGAGAACCAGACCCGCTCTGCTTTCAAACTCGGAAGAGCTCCTCCGTGGCAAGGCAAAGGGATTGAGTCATGGCCAGGCTCTCAGAGCAATGGCACGGGAACGAGGGCTGATTTTCTTCCTGCTAATCTGTTTGTTATCTCCTTTTGGATTCCCCCGCCGGTGGTCAGTGCTATTTAAAGACTTGGCTGTTATCCAAAGCCTGCACTCACATATAAGAAATGCTTGCAGGGGAAAAGAAAAGAAAAGAAAAGAAAAGAAAAGAAAAGAAAAGAAAAGA